>NC_072776.1:10779650-11079650 GCF_022539595.1 Amphiprion ocellaris | reverse complement strand
AGCTGCTGTAATTTATCCTCAGGGGACCATGAATGTGTGTACAGAGTGTCATAGTAGTACAACAAATAGTTGTTGAGATATTTCAGTCTAGACCAAAGTGCTCAAAATGTAGAGCAAGATTTTCACCCCTAATGTCATGCTGCTAGCTTTAAAATGTTATTATTGCTTAAAGGCGATATGCCCTAATGGCAAACTAAAGAGCCCTAATTTTGGTCACAGGCTAATTTCTTTGTTGTTACGCATGAGATGCAGAATAACTGGGAAATAAATAATCATAAAAAGAAGATTCTGCATGAATGAATCAATATGAGCAAGTCATAAAATGTAAATGTTGAACCAGGAGAGAAATGAAATGGTGCTTTACAGCTGGCTGCTGAGCTTAAGCATCCAAACAGACAGATTTGCAGCAAAGAAGTAGATGTCTTCTGCACTCTACCAAGATGCCCTGCGGCTCTTAAATTTAAAAGTAAAAATTCCTTATTGGTGACAAATCAATTTGCCAGGTCCCTCGAGCCTCAAATAAAAGACCTGGCATTTACTGTCTGTTTTATAAGTTTATCTGATTTTTATTTATCAGCTTTCTCACTACATACCATATAAATCTACAGTGTCTCTATGTGTCTACAGATCTGGCAATGCGGTGGCTCTTTGGAAATTGTAACATGCTCACATGTGGGCCATGTTTTCCGGAAGGCCACCCCATACAGCTTCCCAGGAGGAACGGGCCAAGTTATCAACAAAAACAACAGGCGCCTGGCCGAAGTCTGGATGGATGATTTCAAAGATTTCTTCTATATCATATCACCAGGTACAGAACAGTGAAACTGCCACTGAGTCAAGTAGAATAACACTGATGACACAGACAATAAAATGACTTGAATTTTACATGTTTTAAAAGTTTGAAGGAATACGTAGTTCAGTCAGGATTTTAATGAGTGTTTTATTCAGTGTGCACCATTGTTCAAAAGCAGATATAAATAATCCTCATTACTAGACCCCTCTGTGCTACTTATGCGCTCTGATATTACGTTTTACAAATTGGTGTGAAAAAAAAGACTTGCCTGCTCTATTTTATCCTCTCATTCTCTTGCATGGTACTTTTTTCTCATTCATATAAGAATTTACATTTTTCTTTTTACTCTCATGTTGGAATTGAATGCTGCTTTGTCATCCTCAAAGTGGGATTATTTCATTCCTACTTTCAGACACATTTTTAGCGTGCTCTTGACCTTGGGTTCAGAAATATGTCAAACTTGGTCGAATGCATACGGACAAACTAGAACAATACGACAGCGCAGATTGAGAGATGAGTACGGCTCCATCTGTCGACTTAGTAATGTGATTACCCTTTAGCAGACAGCAGTTTCCTGGAAATCTCCGGTTAAGTGTTTTAGATGCCAGCCAACCTATAAGGGATCATCCGTAATCTGACGATCTTACTGCACAAATTGTGACCTTCTCTTCCACTCAGGCAGGCAGGATTCTCCACGGGCAGGTGTGCAGGCAGAGCCAGGGTTGTGATGGATGAGTTTTTCTGCGTATTGTGGCCCTGCAATGACTGTCTGTTCCTCCAGGACATTAGGGAGAATGATCTGGGCTGCACTGCTGCCAGACCTCACTTATTGGCACAGAGGACCACAGTATGTTGCTCAGGCTGAATTTGGGAGTGGCACCTAGTGATCCTATTAAAAGTGTGTCTCCCTCCTTGTCCCTCCTCTGCGCTGGTGATTTCAAGATCAAAGAGGCTATTCATCATCTGCAACATGTGATGCTCAGACAGAGAGAGACAGAAAGAGAAAAGGGGAAATAGAGCCGCAGGGAGAAAAAGTGGCCTTCGGCTCATTGCTTTTATGTGCCAACTTGAAATTTCTATTTCCCAGATTAAAGTGTAAGGTGTTATTGGTATTACAGAGGGTGCCGTTTGCATTGTCCTGCTCCTGTTTGATGGATATTTACAATACAGCGTTGCAGGTCTTACATGTTGGCTGGTTTTGAAAATTGAACTCTATTTTCCCTCATTGCAATCATGCTCTTTCATGATAAATTATCACCCTGGATCTATCTACACGCAAGCTATGAGTCCTCAGCAGGCACTCTAGGGAGAAACCATCTGCCTAATGTGTTTGCAAGGGTCTGTGCCCAGTTGCTGTCTAATCCTTCCACAGTCTTCAGTTTCATCAGGTCTGATACATCAGACAGTTTCCTTTTGGCTGAAGTAACATACGTCATGCCACGCAATATTCCACAATTGTTGCGGTTGTGCATTTCTGAAGGAGATCTTTACCAATACAGTGTGTGCATAAAGGGGACTTCAGAAGTCAAGTGATTCACTGTGTATTATCAGAAAATCCTTCCATCATCATCCACATGGCCCATATTTTCAAATACTGTAGTCTTTTTTTAAAATAAAGAGTCCCCCTGGTGTTAGGTCTTGGTGGTGCAAGAAAATTAAACTGCCCTTCTGTATTCAGAAGAAGACGTGCAAATGATAAGATAAATTCCAGCTGATGATGTTCACTGATACGTATGGCTGGATCTCTGTCTTGACATTTCATCTGCAGGCGTGATGCGGGTGGACTACGGAGACGTCTCTTCCCGTAAAGCCCTCCGCGAAGCCATGAAGTGCAAACCGTTTTCCTGGTATCTAGAGAACATCTACCCAGACTCCCAGATCCCAAGAAGATACTACTCGCTTGGTGAAGTAGGAGCACTCTTGTACTCTGATCTTCTATAATGCAGCGGATACACCGGCTCCTTCTGCATTCAGTCAGATATGTCCTTGTAGCCTCTGGGCTGTGTTTTTTAGAAAGACGGTACCGCTGCGAGGTAAATCGGAAAGATCTCAGGATCCAGCTTGACAAAACAAGACAAAAACAAACAGACCCAGTTGTTTGCATTGACCATGTATGATAAACAAACATGGACGTTTATGTGCAATCGATATTGATCCTTTTTGCAGGTTTACACAATTATTCTATGCATTCTGTTTGGATGAGATAAGGCTCATGTATACATTCTGCACAGTCTCACAGTCCCATTTTGTTTTCTACTCCATGAACAAAAAATATTTTCACAAAAAAAATTAAAAAATAAATCAGACACTCTTGTAAATTTTTATCCAGCTCCCTGTTCATGTAGTAGATGGAAATATTTATTTCTTCTTCATAAAATCTTTAAAAATAGAGGCCATTTTTCATAGGATGGAGCGTATAAAGCAATAGGAGATTGCAGGAACAGATAACTGATCATTTCCTGCCAAGACGTTAGAATTCATAGCCTATTGTTTTCAAGATAATAGAGGTTCAAGCCCCTTTCATTAGTTGGTTCCCATTCACTTTGAATAACAGTTTTTGTGAGTGACCTGAATTTGCCTCTTGATGCACGTGACTCTGTGACGACAGCAGTGCAGCACGGAGTAAAGTCAGCGCTGATGTGAGCTCCGCTGTCAGAACGATAGACGGAGGCCTTTTAAAAGTGATGTCAGTCGAAGAACTCATGGTGAAATGAGCTTGTAATCCTTCAACATTCATGCAGCTGAGGATGAGAGGATTTTTTTCATCTGCGCTACTCTGCTATACTGCAGTAAAACCTGGTTCACTCTCTCTCCCTTTAGCCACTGCAGCACCTCTCCTCCCATCTTTCTCTAAACCAGACTACTTCTAGCTGATTCTCATCCCCCCGTAACACACAGTCAGCCTTTCTTTAACAGCTGGAACCATTAGGTTTTATATCACTTAATTATGAATGTCATTCTATTCCTGCTTGATAGGCATAATAATGGCTTAGGCAACATATACAGTCAGCTCAGCTTTAGCTCTGTGAATGTATGAGTTCATTAGACAGCTGACTTGACTGTAAGTCAGTCGGAGCTGTGATAACAGGTTTTCTCAGAACTGTGTAGTCAGGTCAGTTCTCTATTTCAGCTTTAAAAGCGGAGATAATGAGGAGAAGTGGGACTGACATAACTTTGCGACATGTTATCTGTTATATTTTTAATTCTTATGGTATCAAACAGCGGACTCTGTCAGAAAGACATGACAAAAAACATTTTTCATTATCCAAAAAATTAATGACCAGTCACAGCTGAGCCAGTAATGACTAAATGATTTGACAAATTTGGGCTAAAATTGGCTGCTCTAGCTGTCAGTTTTGTCTCTCACTTGGGTTTTCTGTGAAGAAAGCGTCTTGAAATCTGTGACTTGTGTGTGATCTGGCTTTAACATCAGCAGCACGCGCTTCTTAAACAGCAAGCTGTTTTCACTGCATCAAACGGCTCCTTATATTTTCCAAAAACCCAAGGTAAACTGTTCAAATGACTTGTTTTATCTGACAAACGCATCAAATTCTGAAGATATTCCAGAAAAACACAAAATGATCATATTTCAGAAGCTGCATCCAGAGAAGGTTTACAAGAAAAACAGAACTAGACTGAGTGGTTGCTGCTCAAATTTATGCCAAAAAACTAGTCCAGTGCATCTAGACAGTGTTTCTGCTTCAAACTGTCTTAAAATATATACATGTAACATCTGAATGTTATGCTAAAAAAAATCCCTTGAGATAAAAACTGAAGAAAAGGTTAGCCATAAACGTAAATGTAAACGCTAGTTTAGACCACAAGTTTATATTTATTAATACTATTGAGCAGTACCTGACTGGCCTTTGTTTTAGCACTGAAAATAACGTATTTGCTGTCTTGATTGGTCATGCAACCTAGGGTTTTGTAAAGAAATAAACACACCCTATCATGAACAGAATTGGGGATGTTAGCGCTAAATTGTTAACTGAGTCATTGCCGTCAATAATTGAATCGGTTTTAAATATGTTAATCGATAAGGCAGGAAACAAAGGGCACACATTTCAGTAAATGTATTGTCGAATTGCTGTACTACCTGACTGTGCCATGAGGTGGAGCCACTTACTGTTTGTGGAGAAGGAGTTACAGGTATGTTAAAGGTCTGCATAGAACGAGTGCACCTCCCTCCTGTCTAACTGTGGCTGTCATGCTGATGAACTCTGCTGTGTAAAGTTTAATTTAAAAAAACAAACAAAAAAAACCCCACATAGTTTGTCAGCTGTCCAAGTTAGCTATAGGCACCTGAGGCTCATGGAAAGACTGAAGTAGAATTTTTAAACACAGGCTGGGAGCTAAGTATCTGTCAGCGAGAGCAGCTGTAGCTGCCAACGCTGCTAACGTTCAGGAGCAGCAGGACTCTGATTACATCCCTCCAACAACTTTAAAACTTAAGTGATGAAGTGTTTCAGCGACACTCTGCTCTGAGTATAAATTCACTTTAGAGGTGGCAATAAACAGTGACAGATTTCCTGGACTGATAAAGTTGCTGCAACAGTATTTGTGGACATCTGTTCTGCCTGAGCAGCTGTTTGTAGCAGCTGGATTAACGTTAACTACAGTGAACAAGTCTCTCCATCATGTAGTTCAGCTATGAGGATTGTTCTGATTTTAAGTCATCATGACTCAAGTTCACTGTGAAAAGATTAATAACATCCAACGTATTTCATTCATTTCAACAACTGAGTGAGTATTGATTATTACGGTAGCCAAGTATTTGTCAGGAAACCTGTTTAAAATTTGGATCCTGACAATACTCTGTAGTACTTTGTAAACCACTAAAGTAAAGACATACAATATAGATATCCAATGGTTACACCTGTATTTAAAAACTACATGTTTTGAGTTTCTGAATCACTACTATGACTTTCATATCTGGAGTAAATTTTATTTTGAAATTTAATTGAACTTATATGGGCTTTCTGTTTTTAGATCAGAAATGTTGAGACTAACCAGTGTGTGGACAACATGGGAAGAAAGGAGAATGAGAAGGTTGGCTTTTTCAACTGCCACGGCATGGGGGGAAACCAGGTGAGGAGAAAATACTGGTCTGAATGTAGTATTTACTGCTATTTAGATATAGTGATCAAAAGTAGTTACACGTGATATTTTTTAGCTGTTTTTTGTGCATTGAATCTGTCTTTTTTTCAGGCAAATTGCTGTATAATCACTGAAAGTACAATGCAATATATATTTTTAGAATGAAAATCTTTTACATTAAACCCACAGAATCACATTTTTATCTTATCATCTGTGTCTGAAAGCTTGAAGTTTGGATGGAACGTGTGTGTGAATTGCCAACTTCAATCCAGAGATTTTCAATACAGTTGAAGTCTTGGTTTTTGCCAAGTTTCCCCTCTTATTTCTGAAGTCCAGTGTTGATTAGACTCACTGGTTTTTGGCAAGGATTTCATTGTATTTTGATCTAATCATTTTCACCCTTCATCCTTACATCTCTTGCTATAGTTTCTTCTACAGCCCACAAGACAGAATCTCCATCTAATCCTGTAGTTACAAGAATACAGACAAAAGGGGAGTCAAACATGATGTCTGTCGAAAGTGCTAAAAACACCTTATGTAGTGCAGAATCAATTGCAATCAGGTTTGCATTACACCACAAATCGCAAAGGTGTAGACTGGTAATCAAAATGAAATCCCTATCTCTCTGTTGAATGAAAAAGATGAATAATGTTGACATTGCTGATGTGTTTCTTTTGAAGGGCTAAACAAGATTTCATTTTCCAGGTGTTCTCGTACACGGCGGATAAAGAAATCAGGACAGATGACCTCTGTCTGGACGTATCCCGCCTCAACGGGCCTGTCGTCATGCTCAAGTGTCACCACATGAAGGGCAATCAGATGTTTGAGTACGACGCTGAGGTAGGATCTGTATTTCCTGAAACAAGCAAATACTCAAGAATTAGGCTCTCATTGCAGGTGGCCATCCTTCCCTCCTAATGGCTAATTTACTGAAGAATGACGGATGAATTGCTGATTGATTGTACCTGTCTGTGTCATGAGAAGATTGCGTGGGCAGTGATGCGCTCTGCCAATTTGGGTAGTGGGGGAAAAAAGAATACCTCTTTCCTGCCACTAGATGGTGCTGTATGTTGTTTTTTTTTTAAAGCAGCACAGAAGTTGAGTTGCTATTTCCGCCCAGCAGCTGTGACTCTCCTCTCATCTTCTTTCATTTTATGTAGTATGTTGGCAAGTGGGAATATGATTTCGAGGTAAGCCGTTCAAGCCATTCATCCCGAATATTTCCCTGTAGTTTACATCGTGTGCTTCCCGTGTTGTGAGATCCTCAAACCGTGTGTGGACTGTGAAGTGTCAGTTGATATTCGAGTAGATCATTTTAATCGATGTGAACTGAAATCATTTTCCTAGAAGAATGAAATTGTGCAGTGAAATGTGAATGAAAGACATTTTTAAAAACAACATTTTCATTTAGTCTTCGCACCTGTCACAAAATTTGGCAAACAAATAATAGTGAGTTGTAGTCAGCATTAATTTACCATATCTGCTGCGAAACACTTAAAACCATAAGTGGCCAAATGATTTACACCAATGACAGGACAGGAGAGAACACTGAGTCCTCAAAAGCAACGCAAAATGTTACCTACTAAGATCGGACACATTTTAGAAGTCAAACCAAAACAGCAATAATGTGGAGTAGTTGCAAAATGGTGAGGTTAAAAAAAAGAAATCCATGTTTTTTTGGTGGCCTCTAAAAGGTTTTAGACAGCAGCAAACTAAAATCACCAGCATCTAGGTGAGAAGAACTGAGAATAAAAATTACAATTCTGTTTTTTTAACCTGTTTTGTTAAGTGTGATTTCATGTACTCACGCATTCTACACATTTTTTTAAACAGTGGGAAATGATTGCATAGATTTACGTGAAAAAAAGGTGACACATACAATTTGCCTTTACTGTACACGGATATGATCATGCTGACTGTCCTTCATATTCACCCCTAAAAAGTCCATTCTGAGCCAGGAAATCTCATGTAGTCTAATGCATTTCTGTGTTTTGTAGTTCATCCCAGACCTTTCAGCATGTAGACACACTCATGAAACACACTGCTGAATTTATATAATATTCAAATGTGTCTGATGGAGTTCGACCATTTGTAGTACTGTAGCGCCCAAAAGACTACAAAAATGAGATGAATGATGAAGCTAAAAACTTCAGGGTTTCATTTTACCTAATATTCCTGGTTATGCAAGCTGTACTAGTCTGACAATTTCAATAGTCAGTCCAATGAAGAAACAGATGTTGCATGCAGAAAACAGAAGGACTTTTTGAATCTCACAGGAGAACTAAAATATTCTCCTCAAGCCTTGTTGCCTCAGAAGTAAGAATACATTATGGATTACACAACTCCAAAAGCATTTTTATATTAACAATTTATGCATTTTTAAACCACTGGGAGATGGCTGAAAAAGACTGCAGTGAATACAGTGTTATCTATGAGTGATTGAGATGTCCTGTCGCTGACATGTTGATATGACAAGGTGAGGAAGCCCAGAGGCTTTTCCATCAAGCACTGAACAAACCCGAGGAGAAATCATTTCATTACACTTTGTTCTCTGGGTGCATTCTTAAAATGAAAAAAAAGTTGAATAATTCATAAAGGAAGAGAACCAGTCTCTGTTGTAAACAGCATTGGGATTTCACCGCTGTCAGTGGCCGATGTTATTTTTAGCCCAGGTGTGACTGACAGGGACTGAATCCTGGGTGACTACAGTACCATTAACATTTCATCTGGTCATCAGTTTCATTTTCACAGGGCTACCTGACTTTTCCATATTCCTGCTGTATTCGTCTACATCAGTGACCGACAGCCCTCCTCCTTCACCTGCTCTGCAGTTTCAGCCAGAAATATGCTGTTAATTTAATGTGCTTTCCTCACAATCAAACACACAGAAATATACCAGTAACAAACATTGTAGTGATTAAAATTCATCATCACAGAATTTCGTCTGCTGAGTTTTCCAGCTCTTTCGCTGCACCTTTTACTTTGCTTTAGTGTAGTAGAGACTCCACTTTTTCAACTGAAAGGTTTCCACTTCTCTCTAAGGCAGTGTTCTTTATTTTTTACAAGCCTTAAGCGAAATGTTAAGTGTTATCTGATTCATGCTTAGTGAACTGGAGTGCAGGAAAATGCAGTTAATGAGTATATTGGATAGACAATGTTTGAGTCATGGATTATCAGGCATCAAATTCACAATGTGAAATTACATTGTCTTTATTCTAATGCTGCTTTCATGTCATATTAGATAGATAGATGTTTGCAAATGAGAAAGGTTTAGTTATGATATCAGCGATATGACATGAGCATAGCATAGAGTCAGAAATAGGAAACCTAAAATGGGAACCAAATACCTTGACTAAGAGCTTTCTTTTGTATTTCTTTTTTATGTTGTTGTTAATAATAATAACAATAATAATAAAAAATACTTTCTTGCATTGCCAATCTAATATCGATTTTGACACCTATTATCTCTCAGTTTAATGATGTTTTTCAATCAATTATTGATCTGCAAATTGTCTCTGTTTTTTGAAATATGACTTGTTTTATTTACCCTTTTGTTAAACTTAGGCTTCATGCAGCGTTAACATATTTTTATTGTGTGTTTTTTTGCCATAAATTTGATGACTGCTCTCCATTACTAAACACTGTGTCTCTAATAACTAAGTAAAAACTAGATTAAATAAACTCAGGCAGTCTTTTGTAAGCATTAAGTATTTAACAGTTATGCTCCATTGACATGAAATATTACTATTCTTTGTCAAAAATCATCCAGGAAGTCCAGGTTTTGAATACTGTAAATAAATAAATAACACACTTTTGACTCAGCTGTCAGTGAAAAATTGGAGTGTGCTGTGAAGAACAGACGTTTCAATTAAGAATAACTTGATGACTGTGTGACTTAACTTCACCACCATCTGTCCCTTTTCCCTCCCGGCTTGCTGCAGAAGCACACCTTCCTCCACATCATCACCCAATCATGTCTGACCATTGGCCGTCTGGAGGACGGCACCTATGGCCCCACTGTGGAGTACTGTAACAACAGTCCCATACAGTCATGGACCCTCCACAACCACACCCGTCTGGAGGTCGCTAGACACCTCTACTTCAGTCCCACGGATTATTTTCTCTAAACTCACCTCTACTCTTGGGGCTGTGGGGGGCCTGAGGTGAGCAGATTAGAGGCTGGTGGTCATTTTAGCTGCTCTGTAGTAATGTAGTTTTGTACTGGTAGAAATTGTAGTAGATCTATTTGACCTGTTTCGACTTTTATTGTTGTCTGTTTTTTATGTTCTTGTTTTTGCCAGCGAGAAAAGATAAATTCTGAGTGTGTTGTTGATCTTCCAGGTGTTAGAATTTGCATGCAGATAGTTTTAGGAAGCATTAGGTAGCTTTTACCGGTGACCTTTTAGAGGGAATACATGAAGACGGGGCCAGAGGCATGTTAAGCGATGACAGATGTCCCATCAAGATGGTTTTGTGTATAAGATGCTATCTTCAAGACCTTTAGCCAGTCTTCATGCTAAATTAGATCTCATTTGACATTTATTTTCTAACATAAATATTTTATCTTGATGTGAAAATCCACTGGCTGTCCCCTGGACTGCCTGCGCTTGGTGAATGATGCCTGAGATGGAGGAGGACGTGTTTATTTTTAGCTGATTATCTACGTGCGGGGCTGATTGAAATGGGCTTGCCATTGTTTACAAGTTCCTTTGAAGTGATCCTTCATTGTGAACCTACCTTTCATGGCCCTGGCATCTCTGGCCACTCTTATTGGCCAAAAGCAGCTGTGCACGCTGTGTGCATGTACATATTGTAAAACCAATGTACTCCAGTTTTCAATGCCGTTCACCACTTACCCTGCTTATTTACATACTTTTGTAAGGAACGTTTAGCATTTCTCTCCGTTCCAAGGTCGGTATTTTCCTGCCGTTTTCCGTCTTTGTGTTTCTCAGTCATTTTCTCTATAGCCAATTCTGTTCTGCTGAGTTATCTGGAATTTGCACCTCAGAGTCATGTACAATTGTATCTCTCAAAACGCTAAAGAGCAATTTCACTGTAGCATGCCACAGTTTTTGTGTCCAAGCAGGCTAAATTGGGTAAGGAGCTCCCAGGACTGCTGGTGTGTGTCAGAGTTGCAGCAGTAAAGTGACCTGCTGTTAGATGGCCTGATTTGCTGTTCACACTCAGAGGTCCTCCTGGCATAGATAGCCCTGGAGGAGAGCATGTACACAAGAGCAGGGCACCATTAAAGCAAATGAGACTGTTGCTGACTCTGCCTTGAGATAAAAGGTATCTGCTGTTTCTGTACCTCCCACAAAAAGCGGTGCAGCTCAGTAGAACTCCTTCCACACCAAGCACAAGATCACCTCAAACAGGAACTCTTGTGCCTTTCAGCAAGTCCAGTGTGCTGCCTGGTGACAAAAAAGATACTTTCCCTCAACCGGGGCTTATGGTTAGAAAGCATCCTCATTTAATTAGCCGGTCTCAGCTGTGCACACACTCAGTAACTTGCTCAGGAGACACTGCTTGATTTGCTGGGAGGCTGAGATGGGAGTTTTCTCTGCCCCAAAACAGGCATGAAATAATTATGAGCAAAGGACAGGACCTCCTCATTTCTAGTAATTTCATTAAACGCAGAACATTTTTTCTATTCTCTGCCGTTATACTTCCCTTCTGTCTTCACTGCCATTAGAGTAGCTTTGGATCTTTTGAATGAAGGAAAAATACTATTACCAATAATTTCTCAGCCAGCCTTATGATTAATAGATTAGTTGTACCTCCAGCTCAGAGGAGCTCCATGTATGAATATGATCATAGTGCTTTTCATCCGCACATGCTACAAAAATATAGTATTTTTCTCAGTCTGGTTTAAGAGAGCATTTTACATTTTTTAATTATTGTTTATTCTCTACAGTGGAAGGAGACCTCTGCTACTAAGTTGTAGCTTTGTTTACAGAATGTATATTTTTTAAAATTAAAGCACAAAAAGTAAAATGTCTGTTGTGCAGAGGAACCTTATTGTTCTTATTTTTTTAGTTTTTTGGCAGGTGTGTAAGGTCATATGCCACCTGCTCTCTTTGTTCTTGCTCTGTTTGAACAAATGTACCCTGTCGGGCGGTCTGCAATGTGTACTTCAGTGAAGATGTGTGTGTGTGTGTGAGTGTGTGAGTGTGCGTGTGCACGAGCAAGCACTTCTTTGTATCCAGGCAGAGAATGTCAGGCCCTTGTGTTTTATAGCTTAAGATCAAACATGGCCTGAGCGTTTCTGTGAGCTCATTAGTCTGAATATCCTCTGTCAACAGTCAAGGCGCAGTCTTGTTTTAATGAAGAATTATGGCTCAGCTGCAGGATAAAAATATCATGCCAATGCACGTCTTTTATGCCGTACACCAACTGTGGTTTATAGCTGTTCACATGTTATATTTTATATCTGCACTGTTTGAGAATGGCTCCCAAAATAACTGTAAAACTGAGGTTTTCTCCCTTTTGCTGTTGCAAAGTTTTCTTTCATAAATCCATATATCCAATGCATTGAAACACTTCTTAATGTCCTAGTGGCATCTTCTGTGATTTCCCCAATTTCTCTCATGGCAGTGTTTTCCCCAGCAGAGGGTCTTCTTCTCCCTGTAAACCAACTCCAAGCCCTTTACTTGTCTGCATGCGATCATTAGGACGAGAAAAGCAACTCAAGTGAGGAGCGAAATTGCGGAAGCATGGTACCTCTTGGGGAATGAACAAAAATGGTTAATCAAGCTCACTGAGAGCTGTGGTTTGTGGGGGGTGTAATCTCTGGCACCCCCGTGGCAGATGGCCACAGGTTCTGTCCTGTGGTTCATGCTTGTGTGGTACTCGAGCTCAGCTAATCACAACAGGTGTGTTTGTTCTGTCTTCTGTCTTTTCTGGTTTACGTGACAGCAGCAGAGGGGGAAGAAGCTGTGGAGTGGAGCAGGAGAGGAATACAATAATTACATTGACAATGACCATGTTCTTCTGTTCAAGTGTCTCAGTAAGGTGTGACAGAGCACTTTGCACAAAAACCAGAACCCTGAAACGGAAGCAACGAAATGAAAAGCCGGTCATGATTAATTTTACTAAAATGGAAAAGGCTTGTTAATAAGCCAATTTACCTGAGCTGAATCAGACCCATGCTGAAAGAACATGTCTTGTTGTCATTGTAGTTATTAGGTGATGGCATATTTGGGTTATGAAGTGTAATGTAGTTCCTCTGCTCTTCTTGTCTAAAGGGTAATGTTATGAACACACTTCCACAATAGCAAAGTGGTTCATTTTTTTTTGGAACAGCAACATTTTGTTTGCAGCCATTTTTGTCTATTTGTGTCACTATTATACATCATGATGTAAATATGGAATTGTTAATATTGTGGATTTTATACTACATCAAGGTTAATACAAACAGTATAATATAGCATGACTTTATATCAAAGGACATATGTATGCTTTTGTAGATATATATTATCTATCTTTTAACGAACTGCCCATAAATAGCAGTATTTACAGTTATCAGCATTGATAGAATTCACAATTGTGAAGATGTCTGTGTTGTGTGTTGGTTTAAGGATTTACCACACTAGGCCAGGGATCTTTGTTGCCCTCACTGTCGTATTGTAGTACTTTCTCTTCTTGTGTGTATGATCTGTGAACACACATCTGTGAACAGGTCAGCTAAATGGAACGTGAAATGGTTACATTAATGATACAGATACATGACTTGTAAGTGTTTAATGAAGTTTAAACTCATATACATCCATATTCTTGACGATTTTATTGCTAACAAGCAACGCAACATTACTGCTGGTACTAATGGTACCTCTTACATATCACAGTGGTTCCAAAGTCAATTTAAGACACAGCAGGATTAACAATAAAGTCCATTTGTGAAAAGTGGGTTTTAATAGTCAGAATGAATAAATACTTAAAGCTGCTATAATCGTTGCTGTTATTAACAGTGGATCTCATGACTGCATGTACGTTTGTAAGGGTTGCTCGTAGAACAGACCTAATTCTCTCTGACTCTTAAGATTATTTGTATTGATTATTTGTGCGTGTTTCTGACTTGCAATGAAGCCAGTGAAGATGAACATTAAATAAGGGACTATATTTTTCTTCCAGGAATTGGTGGAGACCAAAATAGAGCTATAAGAAAATGTGAATGGCCTTACAGGTGTCCAGAAACTTGACTCCAAATAAGTGATAATATTTCTGTGTAACTGCTGGATGTGTAAATATGCAACTAATAGTAATTTAACTCACCATGTTAACTTTCAAGGTGGGTATGTCAGTGTTTTTTTTACATTTTTTATGAACATACTCGTGTTGTCCCCAGTGTCTCAAAAAAGTTGTTGCTAGGATCAGATAATATGACTCTAAGATCTTAGAGCGCACGTTTAACAAGTTCTTCCTTGGTTCTCACTGCTGACTACCTGCTATTTTCTCTCGTTTAACCTGGCAGCTCCTGAGAAAATGTTGTTTCCCATTGGTTTGACTTATTTCAACCACTTCTCCACTTTGTCCATTTGCCATTTTATGCAGGGCGGAAAGCATAAAAGCTGTTTGCAAGCCTAAACATTTGAAGTGACAGAAAGCTGAAAAGAGCTGCAGAATGGAGTGGAGCAACAGGTTAACATTAAAAGAACTCATTAGATTATCCAAAATGATCGAAATGTATAATGGTAAGTGTTGGTTTCAGTTACGCTGAAGCAGAGAAAATATTTCTTTGTAGATTGCATTTTACATTTTGATGCCTCTGATGCTCAACAGTCATTCACAGAGAAATCATTGCTAATGACAAGTTTCGCCAAGAACAGGAGCCTTAACTCTTACAGCAGCCTCAATATGTGGGTCTGTTGTTCAAGGGGCAGCACCTTCACTTTTCATCGCCTAGAACAGTCTCTCTTGATGTTCCTAATGTTTCTTTCTTGCTCTAAATACAGTTAATGAGTGTAACAAGCTGCAGGCTCAGGCTCATTCACTGGGTTGACAGGTAAATTTGTGAAATGTGGGAAATCAATAGCTGAAGTGTGTCTGTGAAGGTTCATCTGAGTCAGCCACATAAATGTAACTTTTTTCCCGAATGAGAGAAACAGAGGGTGCGTAGTTGATGCAGTGAAACAAGGAAGCAGATGTTCCTTTTTGTGTCTTGTCTGTACATTACATCTATGTTTTTTTGTTTTTTTTAAATCCGTCTCTCTCCAGCGGCTGACTCTGCTGCACGTGAACAGCAACCAGTGCTTGGACATGCCGTCTGAGGAGGACAAGATGGTCCCCACCTTGAGAGACTGCAACGGCAGCCGCTCCCAGCAGTGGCTGCTGCGTAACATGACCCTGAGCGTCTGATCCCTCACCTCTCTGCTTCCCCTCCACTGCTCTGATGTCCTGCTAACCAGTCCTGGCTCTCCGCACCCTCACCAGGTGGCTCTTACCACACACATCATACGCCTCTTTCTGCGACAGCCGGGCCGACAAACACACAGATGCAGGCAGCGGCGGCTTATCTTCCATTATGGAGCCGTCTCCGCTTACAGGTCTAAGAGAAGCTGCACCTGCCATTTCGATAACACGACGAGCTGTAGCTTTGGGGAACGTCTCGGTGTCCAAGCCGGGAGAGCGAGGTGTGGGGTCTGTGCATGGAGAACACTGATATCAAAGCAATCACACTGTGTCGGACACCTGCTAGCTGTGCATCTGCTGCGCTGCTCAGACTGCTGCTTAGCTGCTGGACAAACAATTCAACAGAAACTCATCTGTAATATTGTAAGACGCATCTCTAGGATGGGCTGCAATATTAATGACCTTCCTTGTGCTGTGGCCAGGCAGTGCATTGATGTGTTTACTGTAGGTAAAACAAGCTGTTACATTAAAAAAAAAAAAAAAAAAAAAGAAGGTTAAGTGAGGTGGATTTGTGAAGCTGCTGTTGATATTTGAGAGTTAAACTAACTGATGACAATATATCAACTGATATTTCTTTTTTTATCACTTTTGGTCTAAGGAGTTACAAATGATGATGATACTGCAGCTATTGTGCATATACTTTTTTATTTATTGAAAGAAGGTGGGCATATTTCTGGAAACTCTCTGCTTCAAGTTGCTTGGTGGGTATTTCCCATGGCAACAGTTGCCTGACATGTGAGATTCACCACTGATAGGAGACACACTGTCAACTTTTGTGGTGCTTTTCTGAATGAAGAAAGTTGTAGCTCTGTATAATCTACGAACACTGATACAAGATATTGTTTCCACTTCTTTAACAAGCCCACATGCTGTAGCATTAGTGATTTAAGATGTATGTCTTTTCCCTAAATTTGGAATCATTGTGCTATTATGCTTTTTTTTTCAGCTTGGAAAGTGAAAGTTAGAAAGCATGGCTAACAGGCTCCCAGAGAGAAATTGGAAGCCGCCCTTCTCAGATGCTCACCAATCAAACTGCAGACAGTTCACACCCCTGGAAAACACTAATGTGGGGTCACTTTTCTTTGCACAGCAGGAAAGTAAGTAAATTTCTTGTTTTGCAATTACAGTGTTGAACAAATATATACGTAAAATCAAGACAAACATTAATTATATATTTACAATTGACTTTTATTTCAGTTTAACTAAACAGAAGTAACATTCTTACAAGGATCCCTTATATTTGATTATTAAACAGTCATTATGTATTGTACTGTTATGTTTCAAGTTATGGTTAAAGAATAAACTTGTGCTCTTTTGTGCACAACCCTTGTAGTGGAGACACTATTCGTAAATTACCTCAAACATATCTTTGAAATTCTAGTGCTGAAATTTCTTAATTTAGATGGCTATCTTGAAGTGTGAAGAATAATATGAACCTAATGTTCCATGTTAATGTAGCAGGAATTACAGACTGGAAGTCTATTTATGACAGAATGCTTGTAGAGAGAAAAGACAGGTGTAGGATTAGAAGTGCAAGTAATCAAGACTCTTTTTCTGGATAGACTGATTCCTTTCTAATGAATGTAATAGTTTTCCCCAAATGACAACAACTGTATATGGAAAAATTACACTATATTATCATGGCTGTCTGAGAGGATCATTGCTTGAAATCAATTTCAGAAAGATTTCAGATTCTTCTACTAAGACAATCTTGAGAAATCATGATGTCTTGAAGCGAAATAGTTCTGTGTGCCTTTTAGAAAGATGTTTTGTGTTTGGTTCGTTGGTTTTTAAGTGTTTGAATCATTTTGTTGTTAAAAATCTGAATTTAAAGTGTGTTTTCATTTCAGGTTAAATACAGAAACATATTGATATTTAATATTTGTCATATCTCTTGAACATGTGGCTTTCATGCTAATTCTTGATCAAACATTCAGTTAATGGTTCAGTAAGTGAATATTCACTAATCCAAATGTGACGGATACATTTCACTGCATTGTATCAGGCAACAGATGCTGTTGTACATAATGCTTGTTTCTAGCACCATTGTTGTTGTACATACAGAACCAATTATTTTTCTAAGATGCTGTAAAACTTGAACACACTCAGTGAAAAGACATTGAATGATAAAAAAGATCACGGGGTATTGCAGTGTTTTTTCTTTTGTTTCTAATCGAGGTAATAAAAACCAGTGCTTACCTTGGGTTCTGAAATTTCGGTGTGTTTTGAAAATCCAAAATGAATCCCACAAAACCAATTGTCAGACTTCCTAAAGGACCTTAGGCGAGCGGAAATGAGAGAATAAAATCCTACCAATGCTGCTCCGAGACTGAATCCTTGCCATGCTCCTGCTCGGCATTCAGATGAAAAATTCAGTGACCTCTTTGATATTACGCACACACGTTTATTGTTTTTCATTATCTTAAAGTGCATGGTGTTAAAATAGGAATGTAATGTTTCAATGTGCTGGTTGCAAAGTGATGTTACCTGTTTGTACGTTTTGCCTTTTTGTAGCAAAAAAAATAAAACCTCTTCTGAACTTAGAATTAGCATTAATTTCACTGTAAAGCAACTGATGAAAGTGTGAACGCTAGCACATTGCTGGGAAAAAAACAAGTTGATTAATAAGCTTTTAAGACCCCCGTACATCCCATTACCAGCCGTCATTCAGTGTGTAGACTTTTTAAATGGGGTAAATTGCAGCCTCTTCCATTATGATAGAAGACAACATCAGTACGATAGGATGCCATAAGAATTACATGTGGATGCTGCCTTCCTCTTCTGTCCAGCCTGTGTAAAGGAGCCTGCCATTGTCAGCTGACAAAAGTCCTCCTGACATGGATCATTATTCTGTGTATATTTAAGCAAAGAAGACTTGACCTTTCAGGTGGCTCTGCTTTGTTAAAGTCTGAAAGGCAAAATTACTCTCCCTCACAGGAAAAAAAGAGAGCTAGAAGGTCCACAGAGAGGAAAAACACAGAATATCCAACTGATACCGAACAGGATGAATGTCACACAGCTTCAGTTAATTATTGTTTAAAACATTTATTCTCTGTTTTTTAATTGGCTGATTAATGAGTTATGTTCAAAGTATTTGTTTTGTGCAACCAAATGTCTAAAAACCCCAAAGATAATCAACCAACAAGTCTAAATCGGCACATTTCAGAAGGTGGAACCGTAAGAAAAATGACTCGAGCTGTTAAATATCAAACTTGTTGACTAAAGCAATCATTTGACATTTTGTGATATTTGTTTTTCTCAGAACAAAACGAGAGGATCGATACCACTCTCGTGTCATTGTGGTAGATATGAAGCTATACATCCTGCAAACATTTAGCTTAGCATCAAGACTGGAAATCCAGGGGAACAGCTTGCCTGGTTCTGCCTATCAGCACCTTTGAAGCTCACTTATTAACACATTGTATCTAGTTTGCTTAATCCATACAAAATCCAGCGTAAATACACCAATTTGTAGTTACAAGAGTTCATATGGTGCACCGTTTCTTGGCTGGGAGACCCGACAGCCTCACAGAGAGGCCTTGGCTCCCATTCAAGAACTAGTCCAGCACATAGCCCCTGTAAATTCTTGTTTTTATGTAATTAGTGAGCTAGGTGGTTTTAGTTACATATGCACAGAGACCAGGCAAGCTGTTTTGCCTCATCTCTGGTCATCATGCTAAGCAGACCTAACCAGCTGCTTCCTATGGTTTCATAAGCAGAGTACAGACATGACAGTGGTGTAAACTAATAAACCTCTCTCCCAAATGTAAAACTACACCTTTAAACGACTGAACATTTTACCCTACAATGAAAGAAAACCGAAGTTATTTCATTAATGGCACATAATAAATGCAGAAAAGCAGTTTGCATTCAACATAACGCAGGGGAAAATATTCCCTTTTTAATAACGCTCACTCTTAGCGCATATATAGTGTACATTTTCATTACCTTTACTAAGCGTCTTCATAAATGTTTTGTAAACCTCTCTGAGGTAGCCGCTGCAGAGGTATTAACTGTTGTTGCTGTGGAGCTGACAACACATCAGCGCCTCACCACACTCTCAGCAGGGGCCCTGTGGGACTCACTGCAGTTTCTGTCAGTCTCACACCTGTAGGAAGCCAAACCTAGGCTGGTTAACTGGCCCTGGGAGGATAAGATAGCGGGTTTGTGGCCACGCCAGGAGAGTCCATTAAGGGGTGAGATGCTTCAAAATAATAGCCCTAATGGAAGCCTTATCTGTGGCTATCTGCAGCTCACTGTGGCTGCTGGTGGTAGAACATGCTCACCATGGAGGCTGCACGGTTCCTGCCTATTTAAAGCTGGCCTCATTTAAGCACAAGAAATATAAAACTGTGGCTATGTCTACAGACCCACAACAATATTACACCTTGTCTAATTCCCTTATTTCACACACTTAAGCCCTTAAGCCTCCTCTACTCCTCTATTTGTTTAAATAATTCTCTAACGTTTTCTATTGTTTCTCTCTTAAAAAGTTTAGTGGGTCTTTCGAAACCAGAGGCGTTTATTTAAGCACCGTAGTTTTCACAGTACGCTTAAATAGCAGGCAATGCTGGTTTCCCATTTGTCCTTATTTTGTTCCGCTGTTTGTTGTTTCTCTCTTCTTTTCTTCCTCTGGTCTTCCTTTACTCCAACTGGCTGAGGCAGATGGCCCTCTGGCCACCCTGAGCCTGGCTCTGCCGGAGGTTTCTTCTTGTTAAAAGGCAGTTTTTTTCCTCTTCGCTTGTCACCAAATGCTCGCTCAATGGGTAATTGTTGGGTTTCTCTGACCTCACTATGTAAAGTGCCCTGAGATGACATACAGCATGTTGTCATTTGGCACTTTGTAAGTAGAACTGAATTGAAATTTTGTGTCGATAACACAATAAATCAGTGAGGCTATAGACACTGTTTTATGCTGCTTTAGGTCACAGCACTGTCTGATTGGGGAGCTTGATTGTGTGCTGGTCTGCCCGCCTCTCCCTGCTCTATATATATTGGGTTCCATCAAGTAAGTGAATCCAATAATGGGTAAAGGCAGAGTGGGGGAGAGGGAGAGGGATAATCAGCCCTCTGGATGTGCCTTTTCTCCTCACTTGAGACCAAAGGGAGAAATCCTGCACTTAATTGTTGAGGGGACCTGAAGTTCCAGAGCGCCTGCATTGAAAAGCAGCTTTAATTAGACATGGTTTGAGGCCAATATCTCAGAGGGGGTCAGATCCACTGCCACAGGAGGCGCACACACCCACGCAGAGAGAATAATGTGCAGTACCTGTCTGCAAAAGTGCAGAGCCAGCCTAGGGATACAACTGAGACAATTCTGATGTATGCTTGCAATCTCTTGAGTAATTTTTATTGATTTTCAGGGAGGAAGTGCCTCTAACAAGCTTCTCCTATGTGATAATCTCCTTTTAGCAACGAAAGCAGTGATTAGGAGGAGGGGCCCTGCTGCTTTCAGCAGTAATTGTGTAGTAATCAATCATCAATCTCCAGGAGCTGTTCTACAAAGCACTCCTGTTCAGATGCTATTTTTGACCGCAGCAACAACTAATAAGGTCTTACTTCTGTTGGGTGAAAGAAAAAAATACAACAAACTACGCTACAACAGTATTCCATTTGCTGTTTAGTGTAAAGACAGCATCTACAAAGATCTTTAATTCAACACTATGTGACAGTAAGAGCCCGCTTCCTCATTATCAGAATCTATTCTGTGGTTAAATGTTGCTGCTTCTTTCAGTCGCTCACGAACAGCTGTCAAGCCATTTGATTACCACAAGATATCCGTTTCATGTGTCCCAATAGGAGGCTCCATATTTTGACCCAATTGCTTGACTCCCATGGAATCACTGCTTTAGAGATGCTGCTCTGCTCCTCCACCACATGGTTTTATATTACATGCCAAGCATAGAGGAGAATCTGTTCGTGCTTCGACATTCAGAGAGCGCGCTTCGGATCATGTTAAAACCTCATCTTCTCAGAGAGAAAATCATAGCACATGGCTATTACGAGATGAGGGCTGTTTGTTCAAAATTCAAAAATCAATATTGTAGCAGGAAGGGAAAAAAAGATTACCGAGAATTTTTTTTTTTGTCAGGAACTTGTAAATTTGTGGGGGGCATAGAAGAGCGAAAGAGTCAAAGCCAACATCAGAGCTGAGGCGGTTTTCCCTGTGCTGTCTCTGATTGTAGAGATTATAAAGCAAGATGGAAAATTGGAGAAGATTGCCTGATGTGATTGGCTGATCTTCGCGGAGAATGACCTCAAGTGCTATCCTGGTTGATTTAGAGAGGGGGACAAATGCATCCAGTGTCCTACATTGGTCTGATTAGATTAATAAATCAATCCCATCCCCACCCGCCCATCAGGTTGTGTCCGGGCTATTTTTAAGAAATGGGTTACAGAAGATCATCAAAGTATTTCTGATCACTGGTGGACGCAAGTTTGATATTAGCTGCTGCAAGAGGTGGCAGCGACACGCAGCACGCTGGTCACAGATGGCAGTGGAAGATGGTGTTTAGTTGAGAAAAAAGCAGTCATTTTCTGGGGGTAATTATAAAATACCTTTGCTTTGTGCAAGCAAAATGTGCTGCTTTGTAAAATCCTCCCATTATTAGACGAGAACTAATCTGCATATATTCCAATTTAGCGCACAGTGTTACACATCAGCTGCCTCCTGGTGTGTGACAGGAACAAGCCCGGACCTTAACCTCTTTCTTGTATTTAGCTGTCAGTGACAAAGCCTATGCACTGCGCAGAAATAAGAAGCCTTTCTGTGGGGTTTGGAAGGTTTGAATGATGGTTCAAATAAGGGTTTCTATAGTCTCCCTTATGGCTGATCATTTCTGGGAACATGAATAAATAGGATATTGTTCAGTTGCCTCTGTGAGTGTTCCTGAAATGAATCCCTGTGGAAATGAAGGCTTCTAAATGTGCAGCGCGTGAAAATGCTTTGCTTTGAAAAGAAGAATAAACTGTACCTGACAATAATCCATTTCTCTAACCAGGTCCGTTACACACAGTTTGCAGCTGTATCCCTTAAGGCCCTGAAAATATATAATCTCAATCAAATTCTCGCTGTTAGTCCAGTAGTCAACCCCTATTTTCCCTGATATATATATATATTTTTTTTTTCTGCTGATTATTTATCATTGAGGTGTAAATAATGAGATCCTGGCAGGTGTGGACCTGTCACCCTTGAGCAATTTTTTAAAATTCAAGGTAGTGAACAAGGTTGCTGCTGCCAAAGAATATAATTACTGTTATTTCAGTGTTGTTTGTCATAGAGCAGTGGTGCTGGGGGGTGCCAGTGGGAAGAGTTGTAGAGAAGAATTATCTTGGAACCATCCTCCTAGATTTTGGATCCAGCTTAGATATGGTTGCAGTGCATTACTCTAAACTATCAACTGAAGGAGGGTTTATTTTTCTTGAATGCCTCGATTGTTGAAGCCAACTTTGGTGCACCAAACACACTCTGGCCAACTTTGCTTGCCCACATTTTCTGGCTGCCCTCTGTCAATGATATACATTTAGTCTGGCTATAAGAGGATAGAATCAATGGGCCAGGGTGGTGACCTCCGACAGATTGCGACTTGTGTCACTGACAGAATGTAGCTTAGAGCATAAACCCCAGCTCTGAGGACTCTGAGTTGGGGCCACAGCTTTTCCAGTCAAAAGTATGTTTCCACTGCGTCTCACCCAGTGGGTCCATGTACTGCTAAGATGATTTCAAAATGCTTGTCAACAGTGAAACTGCTTCGATCAGTCACTGCACGACCATGAATTGGCGAAACTATCGAGACAGAAGTTGAGGCTGGTGTGTCACCTTGGCAACAGAAAGCAGAAGAACAAAGCAGTGAGTGTCGCCTGCAACCGCAAGCACTAGATAAGCATCAGCTGCATGAAAGTCACTGACGGCACCTTCAATTCGACTTTGGACCTCATTTGCTCAGTGGTAATTGTGAGAATTTTTTTTTTTTCTAGAGCATGCTGTTCTTACATCACGCTCAGTGTAGGTGCCACAGTACAGGCAGCGAAGCTTGGAGTGAGACACTGTCATTGACTGCTGTAATCTTTTGGCTGGTGGAGAACCCTGATTATTCTCATACTTGGCAAGTTTGGTTTTTGATCTATACCAAGATGCATAGTTTCAGTGGAACCTTCAAGTTCTCATTTTCAGCAAGCCATGTTTCAAGTCCTGCATGGTGTCCCCATAGACTTTAAATTTATAACTGTTTTTGTTCATTTCACACCATGATAACAACGTTATCTCATCATACTCAGACATGCAGCCCGGCTCCATGGTTTAGCCCTAAATTAAAATTAAGTAAGAAAATATTAATTACCAATGTTACACTTCACATCATGTCATTCAAACTTTATACTCCTATCTTTCCCACAATATCTAAAACATCTTGGTAATCAGTTTGATATTAGTAGAAAAAGATATTTATCAAAACATTATTGTTCCCTTGATCTTTGTGGTTGCCATGCCAACAGTTTAGTATAGAATATACATAAGGAAATAAAAATAATGCCATAATAAACATTTTCTGGATTTTTTTTTTCAATTTTTACTGCATTTTACTAGCTTAATGGTATCCATATTGCTAGTTACCATAGCAACAATACAGCTAGTCTTCTCAAACCCTTTCTATTGAATAAATTGGACCCAAACATATACATCTTGGCCAAAAAATAATTGCTTTATAGCAGAAAACACTGGAATAATAGGAAGTTTTTTAGTCGCTGTCCTTCATGGCAGCCATCTTGGATGCCATCCATGAAAATTTAAAATTGCTGGAGGGTGACAGATCCACAGAACCCAACATCTCATTATAAACACCCTAATGGCAAATAACCAGCAGAGAAAACAACTATATCAGACACTGTGGGGTCAGAGGGACATTTCGGCCTTTGGCTGGCAGACCATATGATTGATGGAAATCCTTCATAAATACATTATTCTGCTAAAGTTCCATCGATATTACCTGTTTCACATGTGAGATTGTTGTTTTCTGGTATTAGGTGGTGCAAGACTTAGAAAAGTGATGGTGCATACTTTCCAAAATTTAGCAACATCTGAATCTGATAATCTGTCAAATCTGATTAAACCGCATACACTTAAATATTCTCATCTGTTTTTGACTGTTAATCCTCAATAAATAATACCTAACGACGTTTTTTTTCTTACTTTAATTGTATTCAGTCATTATTTTTTCAATGGTATTAAGAAATACTGTGATTTGAAGCTTTTTCAAATAATTAAAACTCAAGAATAACAGACAAAAACAAAATAACTAAACAAAACACTGCCTCCTAGAGTTACAGCTTCCTCTAAAAGTGAATGCATGACAGACACAGTGACAAAAGTTGTGTAAAAACTTTTGTTTCGGTGAGTTTATGTGTGAAATGCAGCAATTAAGAATTTCTACCTCAAGGTGCTGGCTGGTTGGCTGTTGTCCAGTCCACACTAATAGCCTTATTTTTGCTCTGCAAATATGTGAATAGTTTTTTCCTCCTAATGAGGGCCAGAATGCACAGATTGGATGACCCATGTCCTCCTGCACTCATTATAAAAGCACAGAGTCCTGCAGAAGCTCTGGCTAATGTTCACCTAGCAATTATGATGGAGCTGGGGACTGATGGGGAAATCTTTTCCTGTGTGTTCCCCTTGCAGACAACGCTTGGAGGCATCTCAACTTTTTCACTGTGCTGCCACGCAATCATTCATTTGGAAACAGTTATGTCAGGACCGGGTGCTGTTTTTAGAAGCTACCAGTCGTACAGTAGGGCTTTACTGGACTCTGACTGGACATGGGATATCATGTGGTGAACCACAGGGAGCTACAGGATAATGGGGGGTGTAGATTTAGCCTGGAACCAGACCTACTTAACAGCATATTGATCCCTTTGAGCTCAGACACTGGATCCAGAAATTGTAAAAAAAGAGAAATAAAAAGACATGACAATGTATTTGGCACATAAAAATCAACAAATGCTGCATGGCCTGGCAGCAGAGACGGATTAATGTTCCACATCCATTTGCTTACGTTGTGGATGACTATTGAACTTGATTCATTTATTTATCTACTGATTTTTTCATCCTTTCTGGGGAGAAAACACATTGATTATACAGTATATCCTGCTAGAGCTGCTATCATAGTGAAATCTTTATTAATTGAGAATAGCACAAGAGAAATGATGCCAGAAATCAAAAAAAAAAAAAAAAAAAAAAAAAAACCCATCACAAAAATCAAAGTAGCAGGGAGAGGAAGAGAGGTGGAGCTGGGTGAACTCTTTGTTAGAGAGGTGCTGGTATGTTGTTCATCCTGCCTCGTGTGTTTGAGAGACGGTGCGTAAGCTTGGGTAACTAAGGTGTGGGTGTATTCCTCTGTGGCCATGATCTTGGTAATATGATGAGTGAATTCTGGTTGCAGCTTTTTTTGTCCCCCGGAGATTTAATGTAGTTTGCTGTGAGTGTCAGCAACCTCCCTGCAACAACGTGTTATACCCTGTTAAGATCTCCAGTGTGTCGCATTCACGGGATAAAACGGGTGCAGTCACCCGTGAGATGGATGCGGGGTCATCAGTGGCTGTTAGCACAGGTGAGCCAGAAGAATAACCAAGTAAGCAAGCTGCATCTGTGAATGTTCGCTGCAGAGAGGAGGGATTTTCCTTCAACTGCAGACACACTGAGCAGGAAATTAGGAGAACAATAAGATATATTTGTTCAGCATTATGAAACCAAGGATGCGTCATGGTAGTCCCTTTGCAACAGAGGCATATATGCGTAAAATCCTGCTTTTACTATTTTTACAGCTAGAATTGATCAACATATTAACGACAAACAGCCAGGGGCCTGTTTATTCATCGCTGGAGTCTAAAATAGTGTAATTATCTTCAAGTCATAAAGACATCTTGACTGCAGTTTCGCATATTTGATCACTTGAAGAAAAAAAAAGTCAAAACAGGCGAACCCTGTTCCCTCCTCCTCCAAATTGTCTGTCTTTGTAGTACCACTAGGCAACAGTGAGTGCATCACTGGAAACGTGGAAGTGCGCAGGAGCTGAGCAGGGAAGTCGAAGAGAAAGAAGGATCTGAGCAGCAAAAAAAAAAGGAGCATCTGGTGGATCTGTGCCGCTGAACCATGAGAATCCAGTCGATATTTCTCTAAGAGAGGGGAAAGGGTGCCCGAAAAGAGCCTGGCAATCAGCGTCGATGCGCGCAGCCGAAAATGACGACAGTGGGACAGTGATTTTCTTCCTCCAGCTCGTCGTTTTTTACTGTCATGTGCTTGGATGCAATTTATCTCCTATGTATACAGATCACAAAGGGAGGACTGGAAACCGACTAATCTCCAACGCAGCCGCAAGTGCGCACAGAGAGGACTCGTCCTGGGAAGCGTTTCCAGCGAATAATTACGCAGAAATATTTGTGTTCCACAGACCGCTGAAGGATTTTGAAGTTTCCCGTGAAAACTTACTCTGTGAGTACAGTTTTGAACAGGTCGATATAGCCCCAACCTCCACGGGCGATGAGTAATCCACGACGCAGCAACTGATAAACCTAAAACCTGGACTGCGACTGGCGCGTTTGGATACCTTTATCCTGTGCGTCGCTTATTCTTTTTATTTTTCATATGGCTTCTATCTCTGGGCTTTGGCAATTAATCGTACACTATATTTCATGGCTGTAGAGTGTAGCAACAGTAGTGTGTGGCGAAAGAGGACAGTGCAAGACTAACTGGGGGCGAAGACATCGCACTTTTAACGCCTTATTTCCAAACAAGAGACATTGCGCACGGGCACCAACGACTGCAGCAAGTACAAGCCAGACTTTTTTTTTTAAATTAAAACAAAACATTGAATCCTTTGTTATTTCTTTCGCTTGCTGTCATCGTAGTATGTCTGCACTTCGAAAGAAATTTGGGGACGATTATCAGGTAGTGACCACCTCATCTAGCGGGTCTGGATTCAATCAGCCTCCCCCGGAGAAAAAGAAGAAGCGGCAGCGGTTCGTGGACAAGAACGGGCGATGTAACGTCCAGCATGGGAACCTGGGTGGTGAAACCAGCAGATACCTCTCAGACTTATTCACAACACTAGTAGATTTGAAATGGCGCTGGAATCTATTTATTTTCATCCTCACCTACACAGTCGCTTGGCTCTTCATGGCCTCTATGTGGTGGTTCATCGCGTACATCAGAGGAGACCTCAACAAAGCCCACAATGATAAGTACACTCCATGTGTGGCCAACGTCTACAACTTTCCCTCAGCCTTCCTGTTCTTCATAGAGACCGAGGCCACGATAGGATATGGCTACAGATACATTACAGACAAATGCCCCGAGGGGATCATTCTCTTTCTGTTCCAGTCGATCCTCGGATCGATCGTCGATGCATTTTTGATCGGCTGCATGTTCATCAAGATGTCTCAGCCCAAGAAACGGGCCGAGACTCTGATGTTCAGTGAGCATGCGGCGATTTCTATGCGAGATGGAAAACTCACTCTCATGTTCAGGGTCGGCAACCTGCGTAACAGCCATATGGTCTCTGCACAGATCCGCTGCAAATTGCTCAAAGTAAGTGACGCTACTTTTAGCCGGGCTGCATCTTCTATATTTCTTGCATCCCCTCCACTGTTTCATCAAGGCACTGTTGAGTTTTTAGAAAGGAAACTGACACAGAAAGGCCTACACACTGACATTTAAGCCTACTCCTAACTGTGAGGCGTTTATCAGACAAAGCTTCATTCTAACTCCCAAAATTTCTGCACTGCCGTGGATGCAGGTTGTGCCAAAAAGACCATTTAGTTGTCCTAAGTCATAACACAGGAGGTTCGTTTTGGCACAAATTTGGCTTAAATGGTAGAAAAACAGTAATCCATCAAGTTTGCCAACAGGCCCAGCCCATAATATGATCACTCTGTTAACATCTTGACAAGAACATTTTGTTCATAAGCTGGTTGCTTTAACTGTTAGATGACAAGGAGGCAGTGTGTTGCATGTGCTGCTGTTCCTTATAAGACAGTTTTATCTCTGTAGCTGTCCACCTCCTGGCCCCAGAAGTCTAAAAAACATCAAAAACTTTCCATTGGTGTAAATACATGTCCACCAATTGTCATGGTAATGGAAAAAAAACAGACCTTCCTTAAAGTTCAGTTTAAATGTAAATCACATTCATTTTTTTGTCTATCAATGCAAGTAAACATTCCTCTTATGTCTAAATCCCATGTTGTAAAACGCCAGGTGAGTACAAAGCAAATAAATCCACTATAATAAAGGAGCTGATTAAATTCAGTTGGTTTAAGAGTAAGTGGAACATTAAATCCAAGCTGAAGTGAAAGTTCTTGCATCATAAATACGTATTGGGCTTTAATCTATAAAGTATTTTGTCTGATTGGAAACATACACAAAGCCCCTTGTTAAGCTGTAGGTAAATCTGTCTTCGCTCTTCTTCCCCCCACTAAACAACTCTGTCTGTCTCTTTCTGTATGCATCTTTAGTCTCGCCAGACGCCCGAAGGCGAGTTTCTTCCACTGGATCAGTTGGAGTTGGACGTAGGTTTCAGCACCGGGGCAGACCAGCTCTTTCTCGTCTCACCACTCACGATCTGCCATGTGATTGACACCAAAAGCCCCTTCTATGACCTCTCCCAGAGGTCCATGCAAACAGAGCAGTTTGAAATCGTGGTGATATTAGAAGGAATAGTAGAGACCACAGGTGAGTAGCAGCAAACATGCATCTTCGCCGGCCTGAGAGCCTGTTTTTGCTACATTTTGTGGCTCCAGGCTACGTGTTCAGCACAGGTCCACATTGTATTATCTCTATAATGGTGCTGAGATATATTTCTGCTCTAAATGCTACAAATAATATTGAGCTCTTTCATAGGCGTTAATAGCCGGCCTCCAAATGGACTCAGTATTGACCTCTTGATTGCATTTCATTGATTTTTATTTCACACCAAGCACCTAATAACAGCAATGGTTAGCATTTATAAATCACTGGTGATTTATCATTTGGTGTTGCAGGCACTAAGTGGAATAATTTTTACTGCCTGCATTATAACCCTCTGCGTTTAGATGAATTAGGCCGAGTTTCAAGTGGCATATAAGTGTCGAGCACTTAAACTCTAGTAGGTCACTGTAAGGGTATATACATTTTCTTTTTCTCATCTGAAACAAATTCCATTCCCTCCATCTTTGTGCCTGAACAGCACTTACCTCATGGCGGCTGTTCTCATACGGCATAATAATTTGCTTTCTAAGGTCCCTTTGGAATTAGGGAATTCCATTTCCATGAGATGAGCAATGCCCCGAGTAAAATTCTCCTCCGTGGTCATTTTAAATTCAACCGTTTATTTGACACAGTTGATATAGTGGTAGTGGTTAGAGCTCCTTCAGTGTTCCAAACTGAACAGAGGAGCAGTTGTAATGGGTGGTTCAGAGAAAACAGCATATGGAGATGCAACAGGGAGGCTTACAGGCTAACACTGCAGACGGTAATTAGCGAAGACATTCAATTCCTGATAGATAATTATGATAGTAATTTATAGCAGTTTTATTAAAGTTTAATTGCAGCTGAGATTTCGCTGACTTATGACCCTGCGGCTCAAGGCGGGCGGAATTTATGCTGTATCATTTTGATGGGACTTGACATACTCAAAAAGGTGGCATGTATTATTAAATGATGTTAATATACTACAGAGTGCAGTATCACTACAGTCTGAGAACAGTGTTAGACTTTAACATTTTGTCAGCTCATGATTAATTCACTATAAACCAGTAAACATGTGGTGTCAGAATGGTCCAACTATGACATGTTTTTCTATTAGTCTGCTGTGTGTGTGTTGTATGTTCAGTTAATTAACTCGTACTTCGCTGCTGCTGCTGCTGCTGCTGCTGCTGCTGATGATGATGAGTACAAGTAGCCTTAGTTTCAAAGCATGAAAATCTCCCCTGCATCAGTGTGAGTGAATTATCTTTGTTATATTAGCAGATATTTATAGTATTACAGTGTCGGAGAAGCGTGTGTCATCATATCATCCTTGGCTTCTTTTTCTTTGTTGTGTTTTTGGATTGTTATGCTCACGGTTGTGCCTCATAGAAACGTCTGCATCGAGGAGCAGTTATGTGAAGCTGTAGGAAAGACTGATGTAGAAACAATCTATAGTTAAAAATTGATGTACAGTGAAAGTCTAAATCCTTAGACGCTTTCATTTCTGGCCAATGTAACTCTGTTTCCATGGCAACCTCTCCTTGAGTATTCAGGATTGCAGCACTGCACCTAAACTTAGGGTTTTTTTCTTTTTTTTTATTCCTATGGTATAGGAATCATAACACAAATTCTGCAATAAATCAGGCAAACATGTGATGCCAAACATGAAATGAAATCGCTATGTCGACAGCGCCGCTTGGCATTATGGAGGATCTCTTCTGAAATATGAAAAGCACATGGAGGCGTTACTGTACCATAAAGTGCTTGCCAGAACAGGTGATACAGCAGCGAAAGAATAAGATGAAATATTTATGAGGCTTGGTGTTTACTAGTGAAGAAGCTGCCCAACTCCCCGGATCTGTTTTTTCTTTTTTTTTTTTTTTTTTTTTTCCTTTTTAGTTATGTGTGGAAAAAAACACTGTCTGGAAAACAAGTTACAGTACTCTCCTCTGCAGACTAAAGCTTCACCATCACTGGCTCGCTGGTCTTCCTACTAGATTATGACAGACACAACAGCATAACCTTTTTGACACAGTAACCTTTTGTTCCCAGAGATCACACAAAATATTCTCTTTTTTTTGCTCGTTCTCTTTACACAAGCGGGGAAGAAAAGCCGGGCATGAAGAAGCTCAGAATTGTTCTATTTTGCTGTGACCTCTGACAACCTCCACATTGTGTAAAACGGAATGAGCTAATCCTCATTCCTGCTGAACAGCGGCCCGAGGTGTTTTTGATCACCACCTCATTGTGATACACGTGTAGGCTGTCTGGCAGCACCGTGTTTTCTTACCAGTTGTGACTTTGTGGCATCTAGTTGGTTTTCTTGAGCATCTGCAGGGAGACGTCGTGCTCCTGAGGATAAATTGACTTTACATCATGGTGCAGTTAATGTGGCTTCACATGCTGTCTGAAGAACAGGCTTGCTGTGGTGGGGAGAAAAAGGCACAAATGAGAATCCTGTAGTAATGAGTTTTGGATGAGTTAATGGCACTAACAGAACCAGCGTCTGACACATGTAATCACAGTATCAATCAATACAAGCAGCACATCACTGGCCAACACGAAGCTGAACAGTGGTTACGGAGCAAATGTGCACGTCAGGTTCTCTGTGTTCGAGCTTCATCCTCATTGCTGATGTGAATCTCGGCACAGTAATACCGAGCTGAGTTACTCCTGCATTATTTGAGCGCTGCCTGACAGGTGCTTGGATAAAGACAGAGGAATTTATTACAGCTACAGTGAATAACAAATAATGACTGCAGCCCAGCTGATATTGGATGCTTGAGCATGGCGCTAATAGAAATTTGTAATACATACAAATAAGTGTTGTTGTTCTTTTACAGTTATGATAGGAATATGTACCAATTAGATTTTATATTTGACAATAAGCTTATTAAACTCTGCAGGGCAGTAAGATGAGCTCAGTTGTAATATGCTGGAGTCAGCTGGGCAAAGTGATTACGCTTAACTGTTCTGTTATCCCAGTATTACTGATTTGAATGATTATATTCGTACTCATGTTGTATGCACCTTGGAACAACACTGTTCTCTAGAAATGTTTATATAGCAGGACTGCAACAACGACTTATCTTTGTTTCGGTGATCTTTGGTTATTGATTAATGCGCTGCTTGTGCTCTTGATTTATTGTTTAAGATGCAAACTGATACAAAAGCCCAGAGCACAAGATGATGCCTTCAGATTGCTGTTCTTGTCTGAACACCTACTCAAAACAAAAGTTTTCAGTGATTTAAGAGACAAAAGTAGAAAAAAATGTCACAAAATGGTCACAAATATACATTACATGACAAAATAACCTGTCACAGTTGTTTCTTTATACACTTGTGTGCACAGAAAACCTGTGAAATTGAAGTTTAAAATCTATTTGTGACATAATAATGTTCATCTAGGTTGAGATGAGCTCATTTGTAAAATTCTGTTACGTGTTCAATACCCAAAATCTGCACACAAGTCGTGGTAGACGACTGTAAATGTTATTTTTCATTTGTAGATTACATAATATGCATTTGTGACCCTTCTGAGCCTAATTTTTGTCAACACAAAAGCAGCAAATCATCACAATGCCAGAGGAGGAACTAGTGAATGTTTGGCCTTGTTTCTTGTGTAAAAATGACTAACAGGATTCATCAATTATCAAAATGGTTCCAGATGAATTTTCTCTCCATTTGCAAATGGGTTAATTGACTAATTGTTTGAGCTCTTTTATACAATTTCTATTTGTAACTATGAATATGGTTTGGAGGAAACATAGTGCTGCTTAGATTTGTTTTTCTATCAGTATAATAAGGGAATTTTAATGAAAATAGCTGCACAAAGTTCACTGGCAAAGTATTTTTGTAATTTGTTTATTGTACAATATTTATGCTTGCTACACAATATAGTTTCTAGTATATTGTTCGATACAGCTTCTGTATGACTATATTTAGACACCCACAATGCCTAATTAAGGCTAAGGAAAGATCATGGTTTTGGTTTAGTAAAGTAAAATTTTAAAGTAACTTAACAGATTTGTTAATAAATGTGACCAACATACATGACACTACCTGAAATGATGTTCCACCACAACTTAGCTGCATATTTCATTACATTTTGAGGAAAATGCATTTTCTCTTTGATTACTTTTGAATGTAATAGATAACAAAAGTGTTTCAAATCAGCATATCTTTGCCATTTACTGTATTGCTTTCCATATGTCGTTTCTTTTTCTTTTTAGCCACCCAGTCGTATATTGGGTGGGGTGGAACTTGCTACCCTGGTAACCCAGGAAATGGAGGAGAAGCTTCAAACATATCGTTAGAGAGATATATTTTAACTAAAATCATGACATTTTCCTTAGCTCAACCAAATAGTTTTGGTGGAACTGCTAATGCAGACTTTGTGGTTCTTTGAAGTGGAAGTGCATCAGAGTACTGGAACCTTACTGGGGGAAACTAACTGAGAATGTAGTTTAGTTATGAAGGAATGTAGTTTTTGGAGACAGCGATGAAACACCAGTGTCAAAGTCTTGCAATTTGTATGCCCACCATCAACCCCAACCTCCTCCCTGGTGTAGTTAGTTACTGCTGCAACACTGTTTCCTGAATACAACATGTATGTACCTCTAAACTGGTTGCCTAATTATGTTGCAGTGGCCAACTGATGTCACCAGTCAGTGACTGGGACAAAAGAGTTAAAAAACAGTAATTACTCTGCCAAGGAACACGGCGGAGCTATGTCATGATCAGTGTACGTAAATTTGTCTGTCCGTGCACAACATCGCTCAAAAATGGATGGATTTGGATGAAATTTTCAGGGAAGGTCAGAAATGACAGAAGATCACCTCATTAGATTTTGGCAGTGATGCGGCTTATAGTCTGGATCCATGGATTTGATAAGTATTTCCCATTTCGTCACTTTAACTATGACAACAAGTGATCGCTACGTCACCTGCCAGCTGACGATCACATGATTGCAATCCTGCTACAAATCCACAGGGACTTATCCATCAGAAATGGTACAAGGAACAATTGATTAAATTGTGGGGGTTTTTCAGAGTCCCATCAATTCCCGCCGCCCGCTACACATTTAGGTCACGCGATTCAATATCTGTACATAAAGTACACATGCATAACACACACCTGTGCTCAGCACAAGGTAATTTTTTTTATTAAAGATTTCATTCGTCAGAAATGATACAAAGACTGAGCAGCCTTGGCGGAGAACTGGACTCTCTGAATGCTTTTCTTGTTGATGAAGTGACCGAACTTCACAGTAGTTTTGCATGAATCATTTCTAGTAAACCGCACCAGTCATAAACCAGTATAAGCACATTAATGTATCACTTCCATCATTTTATAAAATCTTACTAGTATCCATTTACATTCAGAATTTACATTTCCCCTAATTGGCAAATCTAACTCCATGTATGTACAAGTAACTTGTAGTACACAGGACTGATCTGTGATAAACCAGTAATCATGAAACAATGTTGCTCTTGTTGCTCACCCATAGTTCCCCCAGACGTGAGTTTTGACTTATGCTGCCTGATTAGACGTCTGCTGTGTGGATGTGTTCAAATTAAGCTTGATTGACGTCTTCTACTCTCCTGTTGGTCTTGTTGCACCTGTGAGAGCTGAACAGCTAACCCTGTTATCATTCCAGCGTAGCTCCAATCACCTTTAACCACACGAGAGGTCGAATCAGACAGAATGATGGAAAACACCTTTTTATGGAAGACATTTTGACATAGCAAGAAAAGTAGAAATGCGACAAATTTGGCTAAGGATGGCTCCGTCCCATCAAGTGTCTCTGCAAGCTACGACTTAGAACCAACATGAACAATGGGGCCTTCAATCCAGCTGGCCTGAATGAGATGCAGTTGCACACCTGTGCTTTTCTTGATATGACAAACGTCTGCTGTTGTGTAGCTCAACAAATGAAAAGTGATGACTCTAAATATGTACGAACTTAGAGTTGTGCTGCTAAAAGGAGAGGCCTGTCAGGCTAAAAGTTTACAGATTTGTTTGAAAATGTCACATTAAAGCGAATATTAGTTTGCTCCGTGAATGTGTACATTTGAAAAGCATTGTATTTTATGTCTATATCTTCATGTTGGCCATCATGATAAGAGCAGATGTAATATTATGTTAATCTACAGGAGTGTAGGTCTGTTGTACACTGCAATTAGATGGAAAAATCGACAATCAGCCAAAAGATACTGGCAAAAACCCAATATCATGCATCCCTGACAATAATACATAAAGGTCACCATGCATGTGTGAAAATAATACAAAAACAAATTAAGTAATAATTAGGGATGTCTGATAATATCAGCCTGCCGATATTATTGACCAAATATTGGCATATAAATGTAATATCAGTCAAAATGGTTAACGTTTTTTTGCCTACCATGAAATCTGATAAAATAATGCCTAGATTTCACCAGCATTTACCGGGGCGCAAATGATGGCATCATCAAACTACATCATGAAGCGTGTAAACCAGTGTGGCTGCAGTAATAAGCTTGCTGTGCCTGACTAACAGTATGTCTGTGGTTTGGAATTATTTCCAAGTGTCTTCGGATTTTAAACTTGCGATTTGCAATGACTGTAAAGCGTTGGTTATTCGAGGCGGAACCAAGGCTTCTTCCTTCAATACTTCCGATTTAATCATATGTTACCTAAAATTAGTTAAATAGCCCACATATATCAGTATCGGTATCGGTTGATATCCATTTCATTTCATTTCATTTATTCATTTATTTTTAAAATGGGACAATTCGTATTGATGTACATTTTCATGTAAATACGATAGATTGTAGCCATATGACTAATTTCCGTCTCGAGTCCCATTGGCAGATCAAAATTAGAGAACATCATAAGACCATAACTGACAAAAACATATATATAAAAAAAACAAACCAAAACAAACAAAAAAAAAAAACAAAACACTTAGTGGACATAACGGACAAAGACTGAGATATCGAGGCAGCTACCAACCACTAATTAATTAACATTTACACATCCGAATCACAAATTGAGAATTGGACAGTATCGGCATATCAGTTATTGGCACAAAGGTCATTTTCACTGTTCAGCTGCAGAGCAGATGATGACCTGCCTTTGACTTGTCAACTGATTCAACTGCTAGGGTCTTAAAATACACCAGAAGTTTAGATAAGTGTCCTATTAACACCAGTAATGCTGTTCAACACTACGAAGGCTTAAACACCAAGCCAGAGGCATTCTGTTCATTAGTGACGCTGATTCCTGAGAGCCCAAAATAAACTGTAGCTGCCAACAACAGACGTTTACATTCCTCCAGCCACAGAACTAATCAGTGCTTTGCAACTAAATTCATTTTATGATTCACACAACACACACCAACACCGTAGCTGCTGTATTCTGACGATCAGATGTGCATGTATGTAATTTAACACTTTTGGGATTAGAGACAGAATAGCGACCAAGGATAAACAGGATGATGATTTAATTTACAGGGAACTCATTTTGCATTACAGAACAGAAAGAAGTCTGGGAGCACATTAGTATGTCCCTGAAATTTCGTATAGTATTTTAGGTTTAACATGGTGGCAAAACATGGTGTTAAAATCTTTACAAGCTCTGACAAGTGTTTTTAAATTCACTCATCAGCTATGAAAAGCAATGATTCATGAGCATAAAGTGTATCATCAGCATAAACCCTTTATCTTTTCAGAGAGATGGGACTTTCATGCAAATGTGTGGAGTGTGATCATTACACTTGCTGTGAAATTCATAAAGGCTGCAAATAGGTCATATTTGGCAATGTTTTCAACCACAGTACGCAAGCTTTTTTAGGGGTTTACCGACATGAAGTTTACTTCATGGTAAACTCGGCTGTCTTCATTTAGATGCTTGCGCTCGTTTGCTCAGTGACTTTTCAGTCGGATTTTGTCACTCTTCTGGTGGCACAGCACATTTGTACTGCACGCAAACACAGTCTGCTTACTGAACTAACTAATAATCGCCATGTTTTCAAATCATTTTCCACTGAATGTGCACTGTACACGAAACACTGAATCACATTTCGTCTCTTGATTTAATTATGAGGCAGATTATGGGTAAAACATCAGAAACACTCTTTTCTTCGATTAAGTCGTGCACTGATTTTGATTGTTTTCAAAGATCTCTGTCAGCCCCCTCTTTTCATACTGCTCCGAGGCTTTCTTATGAATTACTGCTACAGAATGAAAAATAGAATATCCCAGCTATCTGCTCATTTTAAAATGAGTGTAGGTGGCAGGGGTGGTTGCATATAGACTGGATCACCTAGTAATGTTTATTCATGTGTTTTTGTGTGCATAAATGCAGTGTGTTAGTGGAAAGAACATCTCTGAATATTGAATTGCCTACATGTTCGCTCAATATTTGAATCTGCGCCGTGTGTCTTCCAATCGAAGTCTGTGGTGGGACCTGCATTAAAGTTTTGGAAGATGACACAGAATATTATGAGTTCAATTTATACAGATTTTTAAGATTTAAGCCTGAGATATATGAATCTGTAATGAAAAGGAATTAAAGAGGCTTTCCAGTCAGTTTAGACAAATAAAAAAGTAATCAACTGACTTGTGTGGTGGAAAAAAATAATTTTGTTATACAATGCTATCATCATAGCTTCAATTAAATTGTGGTGCAACAAATACACATAAAGTGCATACTTAGAAAATGAAATTAAGGGTAATAATTGCTTTGATTTAAACTGTCTAGTAGTAAAGCCAGCCAGCATAATTAATTGGAAACATTTATTGCCACTGATTAGCAGAGCAGCCAGTGTCATGGCGTGATCTGTGTTTTATCATCAGTAGCAGTAATTGAAAAGAAAATTGAGAGCTTTCTGTTGTGCGAGGGGCCCGATAGATTCACTCATATGAGCAGGAGGCCGAGGACCCGGAGGTCTGGGCCGTCTGACGTCAGGAGCCTCAGTGCTTCGGTAAACACTGGCGTAAGTGAAGCCCAGCAGTGAAAGACTAGAGAAACTGACCATAATTCATTCTGAGTCATTACACTGAGAGCGTGTCCTCTTGCCTTCGAGCCTCAGCCCTGCAGGTCAAAGGGTTAAAGTGGGTTCAGTGGGGAAGTTAAAGCTGCAGCTCAGGTGAGAGCCGGCGTTTCCAATTAAATCTAATGTGCTCAGGGTGAGAACTCAGGAGAGAAGTGTGTGTCCCCGCTGAGCTCCACCTGCACTGCTGAGGTGATAAATCACGTGATGGATCCCTCACGGCTTTCTTGTTAAAAAAGTATTTCATGCTATTGCTTCATTTCACTTGATTAACAACACATTTCCCATCTATCTGTCTTTAACATGGCAGCACAATAAACAAAGATAAAGCTCACAATGCCATGACAATGTGTAGTTACTGTGGGGCAGCCTGACATAAAGTCTGGATTAGAGTGCAATAATGTAATGGCAGACTTACAATTAAATGTAATGTATGCTATTACTATTTATTATGGGAATTTTTATCCGCATTAGAAGATAAAATAACACAATTACTCAAGCCATGTGTACATTTGAGATAGCTGTGTTTGAATATTTCCATTTTTTTCTTTAAATAAGTGTCAAAGGTGACATCTGACAGTTCATAGTTACTATAGGGATCGATATTTTACAAGACATATAAAACATGATACACTTTTTGCACTTGACCTACCCAAAACAATCAAAAAGTATTAAATATACCTTCAACTTCAGCTTTACATTGACTTTTAAGCACTTAAATCTTCTGTACTTTTATGTTTGTAAGATCAATAATACAGTATTTCTACTTTTACTCAGGTAAAGAAAAAAATCTTTAGTGCTAAAACAGAGGTTTGCTCATCTGACCCTACTATTTACAGGCTGTAGTGCACACATTTACAAGGAATAGACACAATATCTGAAGTCCTGTATATATTTAATGGAGTCTGTCACATTAGTCCCTCAATACAATGCTAATTTTCTGAAGCATACTGTCAGAGAGCCTATTGTGTTATTGTACTGTGCGGCGTAATGCAGGTTATATGTGCAATATAATTCACTTCATTACAACAACTAAAAACAATCCAGAAACATAATCTCCACAGAGATGAGTCAGCACCTCTCACAGTCGAAACTGAGCTCTCTAAGCTTCATAAAGATTTGCTGTAAGACTGACTTAATTATGTTACATTGTAAAGGTGTGTATGGTATTTCATCTAACTCCTGTGTAATTGTAGCTACTGTGCAACTACTAATTATGCTCAAAGCACGAAAGCAGCTTGCTTTAGCCTGCATGTTGTATCAAGTAACACTGAAATTAGTCATTTTTGATAAACAAACAAAGGTATTCTCGCAACGCGTCTTTGAGATTTACCTCCTATGTCTACTGTACATACAATAATTGCACTGGGGCTGAACTCCACATAATGGGCATTGCAGTGAACCAACTATGACATCCTGGATTCATTATCCCTTTTAGATGAACTGTGCTGGCTTCCCAAGGGGGAACACGGTAATTGTGTCTTTAGGGATTTGTCAAGTCCCTGTTGGATGGCAATAAATCACTGGGGGAGGAGGTGTGGTGGTGGACCTGAGATGAACTTGTGTGACGAAAGCAGCAATTCCTCAGTTTACGAGTTAGAAATAATTGACTTGGGCTCAGCTGTCTTTGTCTTGGAAGACGTGCGTGCCACTCTGTTGTGAGGAGGTCACTTCTTTGCTGATTAATAACACAAACTGGAGACCTCAACGTTGACATGACTCCAGTCGTAACAGAAGATGGACACCTGGGGCGAGTGCTACATGAGCATAGCTGTGATTATACTGTGCTCTGGTTGTTTAAAGGGGTTGTCACCCTGAAGAAGGTTGTGATGCACTTGCAGTGTTGGTCACCGGCAGCATTGATTGGTGGAGCTGTGACCGTCCCTGAAGTGCAGGTGAATCAATGCTGAGGGCTAAACACAGGAGCCACATGTTGTTTAGGCTTGTCTTCTTGCAAGACCCTCTCCTGGGAGGTCTCGTTCTATTTTTGTCAGTCAGACATGCTTGAGTTTACTGGAATAATCTGCTCTCTGGTTCAAGTGACAAACTTGGAAAAAGAAAAAAACAATAGAGAGGCTGCAGTGAGTTATTTCTCTTTAATATCATCCAAGTCTGAGATTTCTTAAGGCTTAAAAATCCCTCTTTTGTCTCCTCCCTTTCAGCTGTAACTCGACTTAAGATCATTTAATAGCCACGATCAATGTGAGATTATAGCTTTCACTTATTCAGTCTGTTTTATGGCAGGAAAATGGTTTTCTGATCATTTTTGCACTCAATATATAATGAGGAGAAAATCTTTCATAGTCCCAGTTGCTGTGGACACATACAGAGTGTTTTTTCCTACATGACGGATTAGGACTGTTTGGCCTAAAGGAAATCCATTGATTGGCATTTTGCTCAAGTGATTCCCTTTATGGCAGTATTCAGTATTGCCCTCACTTGGTAATATGTGCTCTCCTGGCTGTGCTAATGACCCACAGCCATATGTTCCTCTAGCCTGCCCGACACCCCACCTTGTGTGGAGATCGTTGGCAGCCCTGCTCCTATTCCCTTTCCTTCCTTCCCTTTCCAACAGCCTCCACACTCAAGCAATTGCCTCAGCATCCAGGCTCTCCCCTCCCCCACAGCAGTGCACTTCCCCTGCCTTTTCCCTCCATCAGCTTCTTTCTTGTTTTCATTGCTCAGCCCGTGCCGTACGAGTGGAATCAAATCTCAGCGCCGCAAACAACTGGAAGCCACCTTCACGAATGGATCGCACACTGGAACAGTGTTTAACGGAGGGGGAGGGGACTTATTTCCATCTTTGAAAAGTCAAACTGTGAAAAACAGGTCACTGAATGCTTCTGGATTTTTCTACACTTTACCACTTGATGGTGGTCACCATAGAAACAGATGATCAGGACTTGTGGCCACAATAGCAGTATCTGTATCAAATGAGGCTTTTTTATTGTATTGTAGGTACAGTTTGTGCTCTCCTTTGTAGAATTTTATTGAAAAGAACTCGGCTGAAGTCAGTTGTGACAAGACAAACTACTCAGAACTGTATTATTCAGATCAGTGGAGTTAACTTCCCTCTCTTCAGGAGGTGTAGTCGCACCATCATCCACAGCTTTCCGTTACCTAATGCGGCACGGTGACTTGCCATATTGCAAAAAAGATCCTAAAAGAAGACAATGCTGCTCACTGAATCCAACAATGAAGAACGCGATAACTGTCCTGAACTAATTGCACCTCAAAATGCACGTTGTGGATAATCTCAGCTAAAACAGACCCCGGACAATGGGAGCTGAGATAAAAAGGGTGAATCTCGGACGTTGTTGTGCGATGGCGCTCTGCTGTATGTAACGTCCAGATTCTCGTGCTTGTTTTTGTTAGCATTTTTCTCATACATAACACTTGAGCTTTTTCCACTGCCGTGATAGACTGTCAGGGGACTTTGCTGACAGCACTGTGCTGGTGAGTGAGTTCGAGTGTGTGTGTGTGTGTGTGTGTGTGTGTGTGTGTGTGTGTGTGTGTGTGTACATGACCATTTGAGTGACTGAGTGAAAGGGAGAGCCAGTGAGAGAGTGAGCGAGGGATAAGGAGGCTATTTGTGATTTTGTCACTAAATATGAGGTTGCTGAGGACTCTTTGACACCCACCTTCCTCTTTCAGTGACTCGCACTGTGAGAGTTCATCTGGAGAAGTCATTTGAATAAACCTTCATTTTCACATAACCGTCAATTCTGAGTGTCATTTGCTCTGCGCCTGTGGGTTGTTTAATCACACAATAGCTCTGACTTATTTATTTGAAAACCTAGATTGAGACTCTGCCTGTGATTTGACAGAGCTGAAATAAATCGGTCTCTGCTCTCGGGTCGAGCCCTGGACTGTACTTTTGTCCTCAGTGTGTCAAGCGCAGAGCTGCAGCTGACGATGTGACAGAGCCAGGCAGCAGACGGATATGATCCTACAGCTTCTATAACCTGGATAAGCTTCTTTTAGACGCTCGAGTCTGTGAGCAGCATTTGTTTTTTTCCAGCTACTATCAAGAAACACTGGCAGGCTGCCTCAGAGTTTACAGTGCTTTTCTATTCCAGCCACCAAAGAACCCGTTTTATCTTTGCTGTCACTCCGCTCCACTTTGTTAGACTAGAGAAGCAGCGAGCTCTGTCTTATCAAGAAAAGTGCATTTATTTAGAGTCTCAAGCTGCGATGGCTTTTGGGCATCTAAATCTCTAAAGTTTATTCTTGACACAACTTCCTACTGCTAAGCTGTTTTGTTTTTCCTTTTGCCATCCATAATGGAATCGGTGTGTAAGGTCTGTAAAATATTGCATATTCTGTACAGTGCAGATAGGGCACCTTTAATCTCTCCATCTCAGTGGTGTGTCGTCGTTTTCCAGAGTCGACTTAATCCCACTCCGGTCATACTTGGAAAATTCATTCTAAAACATGGCTGTTGGTGAGATGTATGCATGTAACACATCCTCACACACCGATGCCGTTTATTCTCTGACTCTCATGTTCTCTCCCCTCTGAAGTTTACTTCTAATGAGACGCATTTTTATATCTGTCTTGAATTTGTGGATTCAGCAGAGGATTATTCTAATGCCATTCATGCTGTCACATGAATATTGCATACCATGTGTGCCCTGCTCTCACACGCAAACGGGGGTACTTCTGATGGGATTTCATACTTTTGCAGGATTAAGATATACTCTGGTGAGTGAACTCGAGGCATAATTTTATGAAAAAATGAATGGAGATGCTATGAAGTGGTTCTTAAAAGTTCACATGTCACATTATTTGCTTGTATTTTTTTTTTTTTTTTTTTACACCTGAACTCAAACTACTCGTTAATCTATGGAATTTATTTTTTTTTGTCTTTTTTTGTTTTATCAAAAATACCTAAAGAATGTGCAAGACAATCAATAATTATATAGAATTCTTACTATCACTTTTTGATTTCTTTCTTTTTTTTTTACAATTAAAAACAAAATGCTATAAAAAAGAGTGTAGAAAAATGAGAAACTCCTTCTGTTTATCTGATAGAATGATGATTCAACAACTAGAGAGACAAGGGTTTGCCAGAAAGCAGCTATGAAATACAACCAAGATTTAAATTTCAACAGTAAAATGAAAAAGTAAGAATTACAGCATGAGACATCTGGACCGTTACGGCATTAAAATGCTGCTTCCATATTACTGTATTACATCAACAGATAGTTAAATAGTTTTTATCTATCACTTAAGGCTTTATTAACTGATGCTTTCTGACATTTAGGGGCAGCTAAATGAGCTACAAATTCAATATTGACACATTTTCACCTCATAAACTCATTACAGCAAATGTGTGAGTCAACAGTTGGGTTATTATATCTCCAGCAGAGCAACATTAGCATTCAGACTCTTGTTTCTGGCCACCTGGCACATCTCAGTCTGCTATTATATATTCTCTCTCCTTTTAGCTCTGTTCATGTCTTGTTCCACAAACCTAATGTTTCGCTATGTTCACCAGTTAACTTTGTCTGTCTGCTGTTTGGTTTTGCAGGTTTTGTGCTGCTTGTGAGTCCAAAAATGATACTGATAAAAACATTAAGATTAAAAGTGGGGGGCCATAAACCAAAACAGTGAGCTTAAAGATGCTAAAATGCAACCATCAAACATTCATCTGACGAGGCTTTTTCATTACAAACAACCTTTTATTCATTGTTTATATAGAAGTCTTCATTTCTGTATCAATGAAGGATATTTTCTTGTAATGTTGTATTTTTCCATTTTTGAATAGATGCTCTTACTTGAGCTAAAGGACCCTGATACTTCTTGCTCCACTTAGGTCACCTACAGGACTGGTAGCAGATAAAAAATATGATCTGAGTCTACCCTCTGCAAGCATAAGTGAAAGTGTAGCATTTTAGTCATTTGCAAAGGTATCTGGTAAGGTTATCTGCACAAATACTATTTATGCTTGACGCCTGGAGACAAATACAAAACTTTGTAACTTGATAAGTAATACACAACAGTGTATTTTGCTCCCACAAAACAAATGTGTTGTTGGTAAAACAGCCAGAATGCTACTGATTTCTCTGTCAGAGACCCTTTACCAGGAGTCTGTTATTGTGCAGCACTTTATTGAGAGGAGCCAATCCATAGAGGATTTGAAATGTACTGGTATTGCCTTGCACTGAGTAACAGAGGGGAACAGATAACCATTTACTGAAATTAGAAGTGTAATGGATTCACAGAGTTACAAATTTCTCTCCTAATGGGCTGAATGAGGAATTGCCTCTTTACCAATTCGAGTGATGTTTTTTCCCCTCTTGGTTTCTTTTGCCTCAACCCCCCACCTTTCCTGTAATAGAGCTAGTGTGGTTTAAATGTATTTTTTGTTTTTGATGACCTGAAGGATGAATGAATCTACTCATGTGTTGATTTAATTTCACTCTGGTGATTCTGAGGGTTGCAAAATAGTGTTTTTGTCAGTAGTTAATCTGATAGTCGTTTTGTCTCCTAAAACAATTCATTGTTTTTGGTTTATAGGATAGCAAAAGGCAGTTAAAAAAAGCAAATATATCAGAGTCTAAGTGACATACTTTAAAAGACTCTCTTTGCCATCATGCAGTTCATAACAGTGAGAAAACGTAATATTTCGAGAGTTGGAAAGGTTGTTTTTCTTTAGCATTTTTGCCCAAAACATTTTTAAAAATTACAATTTGTTGATTTTCAGCATGAATACAGCTATAGCATTTTGAATCTGATAATGTAATACTTATATTGGTTTTGAATTAGTGCCATCTGTACATATTTTTAAGTTTAAATTCAATCACTGCTAACCAGTCCTGACCCACCACGTTTCCCTGATCAGATCACTGTTGGGATGATCTTGGATGCCAATAAGATGTGAGACAAAATGGGCCTGAACTAGCCACTGTGTGAGCTTATAATAATAGAAATACTTATAGATGGCACCTTCAGAAATACTTTGACACAAAGTCATGTGTTAACTGGTGGATACACTGGGTTAAATGCCATCTAAACAGATGCTGGGGATGGGGGTCCAGTTCAACAACACTCCCAGGACAATTTGGCAATTTTTGTCGCGTATAAAGAACACGCAATCAACTATAAGTAGAATAAAAAACGTGTCTGTAAAATAAAGTCGTGAGTGAGCTTTTGGTTTCAGTTTTTGACATGTGAACTGATGTTATCAACACCTCTAAGTTGCTGTGACAACACTGTTCACTACACATTAGAGGTGTTTTTTCACGCTGCTCTGACGTCCTGCTGTTGTCCCCAGTGGAGCACACAGCACACACATGGGACAGGATTGTTTTTTTACGATTTTGTTGTTGTTGTTTACTTTTTCCTGCTTTCTGTGTTTATGACACGAGGCGTATATAATAGGGAATATCTGGTCCATGAAGATGACACAAGTATAACCCAGGTCAGTATATTGTAAGAGTGATAGATGATAGTGGAAGAGAAAATTGCTCAATACTTTATTAAAGATGACATTTGTAATATGAGTTCTGGGCTTCGTCTGAGAAGACGTCACCAAAATATATGATTTTCCCACTTCACCAAAAGAAAGGCTCTATGAGCTGTGCTGTAAAAGGTCAGCTTTCAGTGGCAGTAAAATCATTTTGGTCTGACTCTGGAGCTATATGGATGATCTGACCATGCTCTCAATGGAAAATCCATTTTGAGCAGTTTGCTTGCGTGTGTGTGTGTGTGTGTGTGTGTGTGTGTGTGTGTGTGTGTGTGTGTGTGTGTGTGTGTGTGTGTGTGTGTGTGTGTGTGTCTTTTTTTCCTCCTGTCGTGATCTTAGAGAGAGACTTTTGTTTTGTGTTGTGTCACTGTTACTTTTGACCAAACTAAGCAGAGAAAAGGTTTATGGCTGTTGCATGCACACATTCCTACAGTTTTGTTTCCATAGAAACTGGGCAGGCGTGTATTTTAGAGTTACATAAGGCTTAAGCAGTAATACGACATACAATCTGATATGGGTATTCTCATCTGACTGGATTCCTATTTTTAGGAATAACACAGAGTAACTGTAGAAAATTTTAAAATTAGGTTTGATTTTTTTCCTACTGCTGCTATTTTAAGCAGTTTAACTGTACTCTGCTATGCGATCTACAGTCTTCTGTCTGTCCGACGTAGTGTTTCAATTTATCTAACATAATGTTCAAATCTCCATCAGAAGCTGAACTGTCTCGTGGCCTCACAGAAAGTCGAGGTGCACAGTTCAGTATCATTGCTGTGTCTGTTATACCGTGTGCCATATGAATGTGGGCGTTGCAGAACAGCAGGTCTTTAGCAACACAATTGTATACGTGATGCAACAGTGTCTATAATTATGCAGCCGCTCCGGCATCAATTCCTGCATAATTTATGGAAATTAAATGTATATTAATGACCATGATTAAGTTGAGTGCCATTGTTAGTTTTTGAAGAATGGTACAGCTAATTAGACCATCCACATCAGAGAGATTTCTTTGTTTTGTGGGCTAACTGGCTCGAGAGGAAGAGGAGGAGGGGGAGCAGGTTGAACGGGGATTCGAGCCCCAAGGCCTGCAGAGTTCAGGGGTTTCCAGAGAAAGAAGACTTACAGCACCTCCTACACCATCTGCACGACCAATAGAGCATTATTAATAGAAAGATGAAGCTATTTGGGTCTTATATATTACTGTTGCAACCCTTTGCCTCAGGCACAGCTTCATTCGCTTGTTCTAGGCTTTTTTTCTTATGCACCAGTAAAGTTGGTATCGATGTTTTAGCAATGTATATACAGCATGAATGTCCAGTTAGCACGGCGGCATTGAGAACTGTTCGATAAAGCAGGTACACGTGACTTCTAGTAGTGGTTAAGTAGCTGCTACAGAACCTAGACAGAAAGCGTTTCACAGCACGGTTTTCTCAGAATCACTATATGCACGCACGCCTGTTGATGGTGACTATGTTTGGCTGGAGGCGGTTTAGCAGGCTCACTATGCAATAAGATTTTCATTCACGCTTAACTGTGAGTCGCTTTGGCCCTAAAGTTCTCATTAGCTTTGCCCGCTTTATTCACTGCTGCACACTTCCATATGCCCAAAGGCTCCGGGACTTTGAAGCAATAGTGCAGAAGTAATACTTTGAATACCCTAAACGCACTTGATGTTCAGTCTCTTGCACATCTGTGATTGTGTACAGAGCTGCTATCAGTGAATTATTTTATGACCTTGGGAATTGGATGGAATCACAGATGCCTCTAGTTTCGATGATGACATCCTGGCAATGAGCAGCAGTGTCTCACTGTGAATGAGCGCTTCCCTTATTTTGGACTCAAACGTCGCTGCTAGGACAATATTAAGCTGGTAATTAAAACAAGTGATAATAACCAACTGCAGTCACTGATTTCCCAATGGATTTCAACAAGTTTTAACATGAGTGTTGCAGCAAAACTTTCTATGTACTGTATACATATGATGCTAACAATGCATTTTTGAATGTAAAAATGCATCATCTAGCAACATATTCTGTATTTGATCACCTAATAAAGTCATAAAATCGCACTTGGTAAAAATAGTCTATATATGAAATACCAAAAACACAGTTGTGAACAAACATAAAAATGGAAACAAAGTAATATAGTTAAGGCTAAACATCTTTGTCTATTACCTTTGTATAGCTAAGTCAATAAGAGGAGCATGCAATCAACATAACCTGATTATAGATTTTCTGTGCTCACTTTCAGTAAGAAATGACAACAGTTTTTTCAGCAGAATTTGAACTACGCTCGGATAGATCGGGCTTTTGCTGTGAGCAGCTGAGTGTGATATAATGCACAGAGAGCTATGATAGCAGCTGCTGAATAATGGTGATGAGTAATCACTAATAAGCATCCAATAACTTTGCATGAAAAAGAATGTTTAATGTTGTTTAATTCAAACCTCATGGTTTCGCTAATTGCATTAATTGGTGTCTGAGGATGTGAATGGAGTTTTAAAGCAGAGATTTAACTCCCCATTGAGGGCACATTTATTCCAAATGTATCACAGTCTGCTATCATTTGCCGAATTTGCAAAGCGTGATTGTGAGTACACACAAAAAAACCCTGAAAACCTGGTACGTACTGAACAGGCTGCTTTGCTTTAATTTTTAATCTCCAATTGACAGAATTGAACACTTTTACTCAAATTGCCACAGTGGTTTGGCTCAACAATGCAATGGAACGGATACTTAATGTACATTTTGGGTTATTTTTGGAGTTAATTGGATTCCCTTCATTGTGTCAGAGAAAGAGAGACATTTTATTGTAAGCTAGACTTCCTGAAGCCTTTTCCTGCAGCCACTGTTCCTGTGAGTTTGCCTCCCCAGCTTTGTCGATTATCTTAATCCTATCTTTTGTAGCTACTAGCCAAGCTTAAGGCGTGGACTGAACTGTTAAGTAGCATAAGGGGTGATGTGAGGAGGACCTGTTTTTGACTAGAAGCAGTTTTTTAAGTATTCTTCTTGGTGAAGAATTTGACTTTTATGAGTTGCTATCATTACAGTGTATAGGTCAGCCCCAGTTTTTAATGTGGAAACTACAATGAACAGAACAGAAGAAATTAAAAACGATGAAAATGATGTTGACATCAAGTATACTCTATGAATACATAACAAATGTACTGGCAGTTCCTTATGATTTCAAAATAAATTGGGGCTTTGATGATGAAATGTTTAGTCAGTCCTATAAAACACACAGAGCAAATAACTCAGCTATACTTTTAATTATTTGTCAAGTTAGGCTGCAAATTGTTCATAAACATCACGTTTAGAAAGCAAAAATCAATTAGGCTTTTTATTTAGGCAGCTGGCTCTGTAACACAGTAAATGCTTATTCGCTGACGCAGTGTTGTTTGCAATATTGTTTACTTTGTCATCTAAAAATGGCAAGAATCCTGTTGAATAACATATTATTGATTGTCAGGGAAGAGTGCCAAGCTCATAATTAAATCATGGCTCTTTTGTTTAATAGTAGAATCATGAAACATGTATTCTTCATACACTGTCCTGTGCTGTATGGATCTATGAGAAGCCCGTGACATTTACTTTGTCGTAATTTGTGAAGCTCAAACTCACTTGTGCGTTTCTTTGACAGGAATGACCTGCCAAGCGAGGACGTCATACACCGAGGACGAGGTTCTGTGGGGACACCGCTTCTTCCCGGTCATCTCCTTGGAGGAAGGTTTCTTTAAGGTGGACTACTCTCAGTTTCACGCCACATTCGAGGTGCCCACTCCCCCTTACAGCGTGAAGGAGCAGGAGGAGGCCCTGCTCCTCTCCTCGCCCCTCATGGCGCCGTCTCTCTGCAACAGCGGGGAGAAGAACAGCTCTCTGGACTGTCTGGAGACCCTGGAGGACAATGACAGCACCACCAAGCTGCCTACCAAGCTCCAGAAGATCACAGGGCGGGACGGTCTGCCCAAGAAGCTGCTGAGGATGAGCTCCACCACCTCAGAGATGACTTACAGCTTTGGAGACCTGCCCATGAAGTTGCAGCGAATCAGCTCTGTTCCTGGTGTCTCTGATGATAAGCAGGCTGGTAAGGCGGCCAAGATCAGCACAGAGCCCATCAGTAAGTCGGTGGCAGACTTACCCCCCAAGCTGCAGCGGTTGGCTGGGGGAGGAGGGGGCCGGATGGACGGACACCTGCCGCCTAAACTTAGAAAGATGAATTCAGATCGCTTTACATAAAGCAGGCAACATATTTTAACTTATGCCATCTACTTTTATTTCCCTACCTGAAGTCCTTGTACAATTCCTAATTTATTAATGGACAATATTCTTATATTAAAAGAAATGTAGAATATGTGCACAAATACCTTATATAAAGTAGGGTGATGGAATTAAGCACATTTGTTCCTGGATGTAAGTGTACATGCTATGATGAAAGACCTCTGATTCTTTTTTTTTCTTTTTTTTTTTAACTTTTTTTTTTAGGATGATGTACAATTAGCACAATCTGGCATGTAAGAAACAGCGCATGTAGAACAGAATCTCAATAATTTCTGGCATGACATTTATTGATATATTATTTTACAAAAACAATTTCATTAGTGAATTTACAGACAGTGGAAAAATTGCACAAAGCCATATGATTTACAACATGGAAAACCTACATTACATGGTTCTAATTTGTGGTGACGAAAGGCACATACATTTGTTTTGAGTTGATTGCTTTTGTTGTTTAATGTAAAATCGTGGCAATGTTATGTTGATTGCATGCTCCTCTTATTGACTTAGCTATACAAAGGTAATAGACAAAGATGTTTAGCCTTAACTATATTACCTTGTTTCCATTTTCATGTTTGTTCACAACTGTATTTTTGGTATTTCATATATAGACTATTTTACCATGTGCGATTTTATGACTTTATTAGGTGATCAAATACAGAATATGTTGCTAGATGATGCATTTTTACATTCAAAAATGCGTCGTTAGCATCATATGTCCTATCTGAACTGGGCACAACGCTATGCGACTTTCACTTGCTTATTAAAGTAACACTTAAGTTGAAAGATTCAACACTTGTACTTGATAAGCACAAAACAATCATTATATAATACCCTGTGATATTAGAAAGCATTTATGGGCATTTCGTCTTAAATTAACTGCTTAGAGCAGTAGTTTAGTACTGTGCAATCACTTTGTTTCATTATATAACAAAACACGATTTGCAGTAGGCCTTTGTGGTCATGTAAGACACTCCATTAGAATTTCAACTTAGGTGTTACTGGTTAGATTTGGTGGGCCTGTAAGAAAATCATAACCTTTGTTTTAAGGGCCCATAATATCCCTCCTCTGTGATGAAAGCAATAATATTATAATGACTATAATCTTTATATAGCCACAGGGTCTACCACAGCCCCATACTCATTCTGTTTACTGAATCCATGCCATGAAATCTGGTTTTCTCTAAATGCATCTAAGACATTGTATGATACCCAGTTTCTTCAGGAATAAAGATCTAACATAACTGTTTAGCATCTTCCTACTTTGACTAGATGTAAGGCATGCTTTACCCTTTCAGTGAATAAATTACTACCAATATGCATATTACAGGGGGTGGTCAAAAGGATGAACATTTTGGGAAATACAGTGCTTTCTTGCAGAGAGTGACATGAAAATATTCCACTTTCAGACCTTGTTTTGTTTAATTAATATTATATCTCATTCGTTTAAGCTGTCCGTTTTTTTCATTTGTTTTAATCTACAAAAAAAAAGAGTGTAGGAACATAGAAACACACATTTAAAGGCAATTTGCTGTTTTGACTTCTTTTTCCCCCCTTTGGACAGAACCAGGCTACCATTTTCCTATTTTCCACTATCTCCACTAAGCTAACCAGCTGTTGGCTGTAGCTGTATGTTTGCTGTGCAGATATATTGTTATCACTCTCCTCCCAAAGCTAAAATCTATATAATACTTTTTGAAAAGCAAACACTGCCTCCATAAACCGGACAATTCACGCAGCAATATCCGTTCATACTTCATTTTGAAATGATTTAGTGGAACATGTACATATAGATTTTTAATCACTGCCCTGTTAAAAATAGCCATCTGTCTGAATTTCTGTGCTGAACTGATGCTGAACATGTGCCATAGCTGATAACTGAACTACAGCCCGTCACATATCTCCGAGGAAGAGATGCGGATTATTTACGAGATGATTTTCATATTTATTTATTTTTACAGTCAGTAGTACATTCTGCAGATTTTTTTTCTTCCAAAAACATGAAAGACATAACATTCACCATAGTATTTTAGTACATTTCACTTGTCTTTATTGACACAACATGCAGGCCTGCAAATTCATATAATCCATCTCTATATCTGGGCCAAAAATAAGTCAGATAAAGGATCCCACATCAACACAGACCCAGCGTCACTGTGAGAAGTCTTTTCTTCTGGCGCTTCTCATTGTTTTGATCATACTCTGTGTAATCACTGCTGCTGTTCATATATTCCACAGTACACCCTTTGTTGCTGTTAAATACGCTGTGTACAAGAAACTGTATTTCAAGAGATACCTTAAAGGACTTGTGAAGATGAAGTCGTTGCCATTATCGTAGGTATCACAGACAGTTCAGTTAATTCTGTCTTTATCCTGAGATAACCCTTTCTTGTGAATTTCTTCAGTAAACCCATGGGATGAATGAGAATATCAGAACTGCTGATGGCATTATCCTCTGACTCTTTGGAGACGGGGTGCAAATCCCTTTAGGCTAACTTAAATCAGTACTTGTTCTGCCATAAAACAATTGCCCTTTTTCACCGTGGAGATCTTTGCTCCAGATGTCATTTTGCTTTTTGTTTTTTTAGTGATGGTGGTATTGGGGTTGTCTTCTGTCATTGCTTCTCCACATGAATAGCATGCAAATGGTAAAATAATTGACCTGAGCAGATTTGGAAGATGTGGGAGGACTGTAGTAGAAAGCAGCAAAAGGTTTATTCAGAGTTTAAAATCTTGTTAGCACTCCAGAAAAAAAGAAAAATGAATTGAGAGTTTTGATTATTTCCATCATGATTTCTTGACAAATAACATTTGACACAAACTCAACCTGTGGTAAAGAAAACAGCTGGCGCTACCTGACAATTACCGTTAACGAATGAAGCACAAATGTGCACTGAACTGTGAGTATTTGCTGTTTGCCTCCATAATTTCTACTGAATCCAAATGCTTTCCCTAATTAGTGCACAGTTGAATACATTGTCTTCTTGAGAAACAGTTTTCCGAGTTTGAAATGTGCAACTATAACTGCTATGTTGTTAAAAAAAAAAAAAAAAAAAAAAAAGAGTGACACTTGATTGAACATTCAAAGTTAAATATGGCATGCTGCTGACTGTTGGACAATTCTCTCATTTCTTGCGCCACGTCATTATGTGCCAGCGTCAAGATGGGATGATATATGACACATCACATATGAAGAATGCTGCAGCATAAGATCTGACTGTTGATGGCTTTTGCGCTGCATAACGCACTGCAGAACAACACGTCCTCACACTGCTACAGCAGTTTGCTGTGTTTCCCTTTAGCATAAAGTGTTGGTATGCAATTTATTGCAACACAAAAATTTATTTTAGAGGAAAAAACATGCTTTTCTACATGGCAAAAAAACCAACAAATTAAATAAAAAAATTCAGGCCCTCAGGGTGATTAAAGAATTTAAACGAGATAATATTATTAACTGTAAGTAAAGCGGGGGGGGGGGGGGGAATTGGTTTGGCCACAATTTTTTGTTTATGTTTTTTATTTTTAATCATTTAGCCATTTCATTGCAATTATTATTGATTAAATAATTATTATTCAGTCATTGAATAGGATATTTGCACATGTTAAAACCGCAAATAAAGGTGCAGTAAAAGTGATAGAATGTGGACTTTGTTTTAACCATCTCCATAACCAAGTGGAAGCTTTGCTCTATTTTATAGATTTTTGGGGAGGTTTTCACTTCAATGTGTTTTGCTGTTACATTTACAAAACACATTGGTTAATTGTCATCCTACACCTTATGAAACATCAAAAAGTGAACAACAACACATAAATCTCTGTATTTCTTCCTAAAGTATGTAACCTAAGCAGCCAAAGTGATATAAGAACTAAATCATCAGGACTCACATTTTTCTTTATTATATTATTAACTATAAGAGGCTATTAGTTCTCACTATCCTACAATGTAGGTACAGCATAATATTGTGTCTTTTCTGTTTCTCTGTCCCGTGGTATTGACTGCTAAAGATGCTGACCTTTTTCTTAGGACAGGCAGCAAGAATGAGTTTGTATAAAATGCTGGATGACAGTTTCAAAAAGCCACACTTGTTGCACAAAAGTATACATATATATATGCTGAAGTAACAGAGGTGGTTGTGTCAAGAGAGAAAAAAAAAGGACTCAAGAGAGAATATTTTCTAACCCTTCCTACTTTCCCATCTCCACGCACAGGGCCATTTCATGAAGCCGTCTTGCATGTCATACTGCCACTTTCAAGAAATTTACAGTAATTGCTGGATCTAGCTGCCCCAGTTGCAATACTGGAAAGGTATGGTGAGGAGGAGGAGGCACTGTTTCAGTTTAAAAAGCCCCTCTGTTATTGTACAGTAGCCTTTAATATTTCTTGATACCTTGTACTGTAGCCATTAGACAGAGATGGAGAGGATGCTTTTTCAAGCTCCAGATAATCAAATCTGCAGGTAGTAGTTCTCATTTTAGCCGACAAAATCGACAGTTGTGAGATAAAACGGACAGCCTTGATCTATTTGAAACCAGGAGATCTGCTGTAATTTCAAAAATGACTAAGAAAAGATATTTTTCACTGCAGATATTTCAGCCTTCTATTTCAGTGAGCCGAGTCCAGCTTCCTGGTGTTGTGCATGCTGGCTCGCTGTCGTGGCTTAATGCTGGATAACTGAGCCGTTGTTAGCCAAATTAGTTTCACCGCTGCTATTCCTGCTCGGACGAGTCAAAATGTCTGCTGTAAAAAAGGTCTACTCCAAGTGCTAATCATCGTGCATATGTAACTGCACATGTGTGAGGTCAATGGAAATCACAGTGTTAAGAAAAGGCTGAGGCTTAGTGAAAGGTCATAGTAATGCCTATTGCTTTATTGCATTGTTTGCATCATGCTACACCTTAAGCCTAGATGAAGGTGTGTTTTTCCCCTTTGCAAATTCCTTTCAGGCAAGCTTCTGTTATCTCTTTGTGTTTAAATACATACTAAAACTCCAGCACATCTATATAATTGAGTCGTCAGGCAGTCAGTATGAGCCCAGCTGTAGTGTATTAATGCAAACTTGTTGGATTGACGCTCAGACTGTGCGCTGTCACATACTTTGGGAATGTCAAGCGTTTTTACACAGTGATCTCCTTGAAGTTGTCAGATTAGTTTAAAACCCATCTGGCCACAGAGTAAATCAACTTTTCAAGGCCTCGGTAGTGATTTCCAATTCGTCTTTATTGCTGTGGCTCCCGACTCATGAGCTCTGGGTGTGATTTACTGAGGAGCAGGTTGGGTCAGGAGGCTTAGCGCTCACTGCAGCTGAAGGTGCAGCATGATATCTGCTTCACGAAACAAATATGAGGGAGGTTTTACTGTTTGTTGTTTAAAGATACCTTGTGACGCTGAACATAAATTGAAGCCGAAGTGCTGAGGAGGGCCACTGTTTGTGGGGAATGAAATGAAGAAATTATCTGTGCACGCTGATATATTTTGTAAATGAAGTATTTATGAGTAATATGTGAATCTTACAATCTTTAAAATGACACATTTCAACATAAAGAATGATGATGGTATTATTTATTTACAATCTTTGACGTAAATTCATGTGAATTTGCAACATTTTCCTTTCAAACTTTGTAGTCCATTACAGATCCCCAAAGATCAGTGCCTTCCTACAGCAGAGCAAAGTGAACAAAAGACAAAACTGACAGGGAGATGAGAGAAGTGCATTACAGACAGCAGAGGAGACCCAAATTGGTGTGTGGGATGAATAATACATTTGTCTCAATCCCTCCAATCCTGTAAGTTTGCAAAATGACAGTGATCAAAGTTGAGTCTGGAAGGGATGGTATTAAGGGGGAGATTAAAATGGTTGAGAGAGTGTAAAAGAGAACACCAGAGGGGGATAGAGGATATTTCTGTCTCTTGTCAGATTCTGTCATGACTTGTTTTACATTTACACGTTCCCACTTTATCCCTCAGCTCCTTTCTTAGCAATACAAATAGGTTTGATAATTCGATGTGGAAACAGCTGCCACAGCCTAATGCAGCTGCTATGGAGGCAGCACAGTGCTGCACGTTTACACAGCTATCACCCCCAACGCTCCTGTTTTCTTAGGTGCATTGTTAGAAGAAGTTTGCCATAAGTACAGTTAAGAGAAGGTGGAGAGAGAACAAGCGATGCAAAAAAAAAATAAAAAATCTATCATCTGCCATCATTTCACATCCTCATACACAGTCACACAAACACATCCCCCTGTGGCTACCCCCCAACCCTGAAACACACAAGCACACACGCACACAAAGCCACAACAGATGCCTTGTCTCTGGTGTATTGTATTTGTAAGATAACGGGCTGGTGTGGGTGTCTGCAAAACAGCTCAGTTTGCACCTGAGTCAAAATCCATCTCTGCTTTAGTCGCCAACAGCGCAGGGAAAAAGGAGCTGAGTAGGACACATCACACCGAGCCCACTCTCTCAGTAGAATACTGAGCCTGTTTGCCTGATGCTTGCTTTATCTGCCCCCTTCCATTTCATATTTGCTTTAAGATCAGTAAGCAACTGTTGCCCTCCTTTGCCAAACATTTTCCTTCGAGGGCACGGGAAGTTCAGGATCCATTTTTATTTATTTATTTTTTTGGTCCAGCTATGAATCTCAGCAGGAAATGATTTGGAATTAATTAGTGCAATAATTTGGCATAAAGAATGAGTAACGGTTTAATTTAATGTGTTGCGTGTGTAACTGAAAAAAAGAACTGAATGTATGAAAATTTGTGAAACATCTAAATTCCAATCTGGCCACACACCATCATTCACACTGACGTGATATTACAGGATAAGCAAAACCTTATCATAACAACTGGCCAAGAGGAATGTTTCTGCAGTAACGGCTCCTGCCACCTTTTGTCCATCCATGTGGTAGATGTATGCTTGAGGAAAATGACTCTGCATACTCGAAGGGCACCAAATAATTGTGGTGCTTCAAGCACAGCCAGTAGGACTGAAATAAAATAAGTACTCTCTCACAATCCATGCCTGCTAAAAATAAGCCTGTTCAGACGAGGGTGGCGGATTCTCGGCTGCATCCTCTGCTCTGTGGCTGTGGAGGCAACTGTTTGATAAATGTGGAGCTAAGAGAAAGAGATTGTACGCAACTGTGTGCCTCTGTTCTTCTGCAAGCGTGACATAGCGTACATGAAGGCTTTTGATCTAGCACACAATACAGTACCTCATCCAAGTCCATAAGGAGTCTTACATTCATAGAGGTAATTTGTGAGCAAAACTTACATCGCATTAAAAAAAAAAACATGCAATGAAATCAAGTTACACGCCCAAAAGCTGTTGCTGTGTACTACACTAGTATTTAAGATAAGTGTTCAAATACTTCTATCTGCAAATTAGCAATTAATGACGCATTTTAAATACTTCATAATGAGGGTTTCCCCATGAAACACTTGTTACCTAGCAACTGCAACCAGAATGCATTGCATCTCCATGTTGCCACGACCTTACATGTTGTAATTTAGAGGCAGAAACATTTTGCATATTGTATGTTTTCTTTAGAAAGGAGGTTTTGGCGAGCCATTTCTCTCTATACTTAGAGCAGAAGGAATAAAACCCACAGTCGACTGAAGGGTTGTTTCACTTGGCTGAACAAAGTCTCTGCCCTGCTGTTGGTCATTCACTTCATCATTGTCTTTTCACTGCCTTTGCAGCGTCTGCTGTGGCAGTGGGATGAATATTTCAGGAGTCTACACTGTGTTCCATTTGTTACTTTGGTTGTAAACAGTGTTGGATTCTTCCCTCAGTAGTCAGGTGTTTACATGCTGCCAAAAAACTCCCTTCACTGTACACAAACACTTGACTGTTTGCTAATATGCAATTACAACAGAATTTTGGCATCTGTACAATTTTCTTTTACCTATTTTCTACCTAGTTAGTACAATTCTGAATAAATCAAAAGTTCTGTGCAGCTACTATTACTTGTTCATTCAGATAAAAAGGTAGGAATCCCAAACAACAATGTAAAATAAATGGTGAAGAATCTCTGCTGCTAGTGTGTAAATTGCTGCGAAAAAAACAGCCATGTACATAATAATAAAAGTCACATTTGTGTCTCCTCGGTGTATATTTCTTCAAAGCAGACACAGCAGAACATTAATAATCCACCCCGGATGTTCCATAATGAAGGTGGCAGTTAGTTATTATGCCGAGCTGTTGAACAGCCAGGTGTTTAAAGGCTATATGAATTTGTTAGATGTGGCTCTGCATGTAATTCATAATGCACTTCACTCGCATGCATTTTTGATGTTATAGAAAAATAGAGCAGGCTTACAGCCTCCACTTTCCTTCTCCACAGGAGCCAGAGCTCCCATTGGCGTTCAGCCTCAGGGAGCTGATTGGACTAAATGTTGCAGAATGAAGCACTGTTTCTTTTCCCTTTCTGTCTTCCTTTGCGTCAAGGTCATGTGGCCACAAAAAGGGCTTAATTTTCTTCCCTTGCTGTTATTTTGAAGGACTGATTAGATCAATAGAAGTGACAGAAGCTGGGACTATAACAGATATAGATGAGCTGAGGAAGGTAAGGTCACTTTTGGCACGAGTGACGTATGGTGGCTCTCAAAAGGAAACAGATGTGTTTCAGTTTAACTTCGGTTAAATGGGCTAATGAGCGGCTGAGTCAGATTGGGAATAGTAAATCCCCACAGATACACAAGAGAAGAAGAACATTTCAACTGTTTACATCTGTTTGACTGAGCAGCTTCTCTATTAAAAAGAAAAAGTTTTCAGAGAAGTGCAGCTGTATTAATATACAACTTAATACATTTTCTCAAACTTACATTTGACCCTTCTTTGCTTTCTGCGGATTTCATTATTAGAGTTATACTGAAAGTAATAACACACAGAAATGATCTTAATTGGGGGGAAATGGGGAGTATACTTCCTGGAGGCGATGGAGTCGAACGTGGGTGAGTGTGATAGCTTTCACAGCGTTGCATTTGAAAGCTACATTCAATTATGGGCTACTTGTCAGATGGAATAAATCATTCAGCAACTGTAATGCATAATGCAGTCAAACAAAACTTTACTGTAAAAAATATTCCCATGCAGCAGAACTAATGACTATGGTGCTTTCGCGGAGTTGCCTTGCCATCGAATGTCAAAGCTCATCATGACTGAAAAAGCAAGCTGCCAAGACCAAATAAGATTTTAACAATGAGCTATTAGAGGGAGCTAGCTCTGATGTTTCCCAGTGACATGAAACGAAGTGTTTACGGACAGAGATGAGCTTTTAAAAGCAAACTGTTGAAAGCACAATGTCACTCTTTGATTTGTTAGTACCCAGTGGAGTGACAAAAACTAGAACCTTTACCAAACATGTGAGCTGATGTGGAAAAGAAAATCGGCCTCAACACATAATGAGCTGTGCATGCCTGACCAGACTGAGTGTGTGAGTAAGTCATTCATCTAAGCATCGGTTGAAAGTTTGGATTTTGGAAATACAAACCTCACTCTGCAAAGAAATTCTATTGAGGTATAACACTTTATTGTAATGGATTGTACCCTCAGTACGACCAGGAAATGCGCTGCAAAATTCCCTGCCACCTCTTATTTAAACTGACAGGTGGGTCTGAGGGCAACTGTCCCCTCAAGGACAAGCATCCAGCATCTGAACCTGCAAAGCTAAGCCGCTGTAAAAGGAGAATGTCACACACAGCAACAGCTTGTTTATAAAGGTAAACCAAAGATCATCACGGTGAGCGTAGTGCAAACGAAAGGGATTCAATTTGAAGTCGAGCTTGAAAGGTGTTGGGCTTTTTCTTGATTGTGTTTTCTTTTCAAATTTCCACACTTTGACGTGTTTTCGCATTCATATCTCTCAAAGAATCCCTCAAAACGTGCCATTCCAAGGTTTGAAACATCTAGACGAACAAAAGGCATCAAATATACTCGCTGAAACTTTTCACACAACAAGTTGGAAGTTTTCAAAGCTGTCGCTGGCATTGCTGTGTCATCAGTTGGGGGAATTATTCATTCGAGCTCAGCTCAAAATATGCTTACCATCTGCTCCATTTTATTCCAGTGCCCGACTCATGGCTCATGTTTAATGTATCTGTGCTAATGGCATCATCTATGTACAGTACAATGGCTGGCTCCACATCAGGAAATCAGTGAAAGCAGCGAAGAAGGGAGACCTTGGCTTTATGAATGCCTTCAAAACAACCTTTCATCTGAATCATTTGCTCTGTCGCCTCTGAAACTGACAAAGCCCAGAAATAATTGTCCTTCTGAAATATATAGCATAAATTAAAAGATATTACAAATTCACCATTCTGCCATTCAAGTGGCATATTATCAAACATTCGTGTGACATATTAGTAACGTATCAGTAATGTGAACACATTGCACCAATATTTATGATCTATTTCAGTCCTTTGCATGCGAGGTCAAGTGTGACTCACTCTAATCTGATTATCCCCCTGAGTGATACATGAAGGATGTATGGAACTGGAATCTGTAATGGGCTTTCAAGCACATTCTCTCATACATGCACTATATAAAACATGCACATCAACACATACCTCCCACACACATACTGCCCTAAATGCACAAAGTACATGTTCACGTAGGCATTTTCTATCATGCCGAACAGAATTACAGACACAAGGAAGAAATTGCTTGTGTCGGTTCCTGAAAAGACGCTGACCTTCCTCTGATAGGTACAAATTATCACCATAAAGGGAAAAGACTTTCAGCATGCGGATTAAAAAACTTAAGTCCTTAAGGCCTGTCACCTCAGGAGCTGTGCGTATGAAAGATAAAACAAGCAAGAGGGAAAAGCCAAACAAAGGGCTTAAAAAGCAGATTAGTGGGGTCAGAATGATTTTAGCTTTATCTTCCATTAACACTTATGTACAGGGATGCAACTATCAGTTATTTCCATTATCAATAAATCCATAAATCTCAATGAATCAATCCTTTAGTTTTGAAAAATGCCCTGTACAAGTTCCCACAACCCCCAGTGACATTGAAATGAGCGGGTGGGATTCATACATTACACCCTCTATGGTGGAGACGCCTGATAGTATCTGCAAGTCATCAATATTAGCCAGTAAAGGCTTGAAAATGAACTATTGGCTTCTGCTCAAAATGAACACCAACAGGTAGATAATGACTGTCAGGCTTAGAGTGTCCAGTTTAGTTTGAAAATCTTATCTAAAAATGGAAGTGATTTGTTTTGTATAGAAGTTGAAATAGTTTTCCTATTTTTGCTCGTTGAATGTGTACATTTGAAAAACACTGTATTTTGTCTACAACTGGCAACATGGTAAGAGTATTCAGAATAATGTGTTATATCAACTACAGGTGTTTTTCTCTGCAATTAAATGGAAAAAATATACTTGTATATTTCAGTATTGGCTTAAAAAAGCAGGGAAATATTGGCATATTGGAAATTGGCAAAATCCAGTATCATTGCATGGCCTTTTGTCGCATGTCATCACCTCTTCTTCTTCTCTGGTGTGTAATTAATGAACTGTAGACTTTGTACTTCTTCAGTTACTCAGTTTGTTGCGATCCCAAGAAATGCCAACACCTTCCATGCTACCTACACGATACCTGTTATATATTTTTCATGAATACCAAAAATTTTCAGCAATTTAACATTGAGATATTTATTTATTTTTTGGTTGCCACAGGGCACAGGACCGAAGACTGTAATTGTTCCAGGGATATAAAAGCCAAGCCATCAATAGGACAATCTCACCCATAGCAATGTCATGAAACCTACTGATAGTGTAAAACAAACTTACAGCAGATAAGAGCAAGCATTACAACTAAAATCCCAAAGGAAAATATCTCTAAAACAGAAAAAAAACAGCAAATCAGCACTACATAAAATCAGGCATTTTTGTTTGCACATTTTTTCTTGCAAATAATTTTATACTTTCTGCCTCCTTTTATTGGGATAATCAACTCGAAATGCACACTATTTTATAAATGTCTGATACCTCACTGTCAAAAGAGCTACTGTACTTTGCATATTTGCAAATATTTGGCTCTGGACACATAAAATCTCTTCTGTCGCCAAATCCTCAGCAGGAGGAATTTCAAATGCACTCTGTGATGTGCCAAGCCAATCTTTCAATTTATCGTCTAATGATAGCCACTCTCATCAAAACATATTTGAATATGTGTATCTTCATTTGTGATCTGCAGCCGAGAAATGTTGGCTCCGGATGAAGCAGCCTGTAGAGGCCACATGAAATGGCTTCGGCTTTGAGGAAGATGAGAAAAGTAGCATCGTCTTAATCTTTTGCTCCCAGAAAGGGCCTTCACTACTACCTTTAATCACCTCACTGCGAGTTCTCACTGCTGGCTCATGCTTCCTCATTCCATTTTATCCTCGCCCAAAGATAACCACATGGTCTTGAAAGTAACCACAGTGGACAGCTGAGGTGGCTCATTAACACCAGACGTGTCCAGGTCTCGAAAATGCGCTGCCTAATGGCTTAATTAAGACACAGTGCAGGGCAGCATCTTCCAGTACTATGCTGTATGTGTGCTGCAGGATTTGGACTTGAATTTCTTTAAATGCACCTTCACATCAAAGGTACACAGTTGTTGCATTATGAACATATACTGAAGTAAAATGTTTTGAGGATATTTAAGGAGAAAAAAGTGACTAATGCTGGAAGCCTAATGCTCACATGATTTCTGAAATCCTTGTAAAACTGATGCTGAAGGATCTTATCTCAGTGGGGTAATATCAGTGTCAGATTTCTTCCCTGCAGTCACTGAAGCTAAAGAGCGATTAAGCATGCAAGATGACTGATGATCCAAAAGGAAAGAAAAAAAACTGCACTGTACATTTATTATCCAAGACACTTAATGGAATGGCCTATTCACATACAGGCAGCAGAAAGTAATGTGCTATGTCTTACTCACACTAAAGCCACAAAGGGCCTTTTCTGTATTACAACAATGTAGAATCTTTCCGGATTTTACTGGCTGTCTGGCGGTGGTTACATTAAAAGAAATTTGCCTGGATTAATTCAGTGGGGCTCCTGGCAGTGGGCACTGTGCAGCAGGGAGGTACACGAGAACTGCAAGAGACTGTCAGTCTGCTGTGAAGTCAGCCAGATGGGAGACAACATCTTCTTCACCGCAGGGAAAAGCAGTGGACAGAAACAGGTGAAAAGAGAGAGAAAGAATAGGGAACTGAAGCAGAATTAGAGGAGCTCAGTGTGTGTGACACTAAGATGTTGGATGTGGCAGTCGAGCAGTCACGGGGCTGGGTTAGCTCCCGATGAGGAAGGGAAGTTCAATAGGAGACGTGAATAAAACAAAGCAACGAGAGGAGGTGGACAAGCAGCAAGGTGAACACGATGTGGGAAAACACGTTGCACTTGTGAAGCCGCAGACCCTACATGTCCGGTTAATTATAGACAAAAACAGCTGATAGAACCGTGAAGAATCTGGCTGTGCATGAGGGATGTGTCATCATGGTCGTAGAATACAAATATATCACCCTGGAAAAAAGGTAAAGCGATGGAGGTGAGGGGGTTGGAAAATAAAAATATGAAAACATAAAGGCATGCACACTTTACTTCCATGCCAAGACCGAAGCTTTGAAGTCTACATAGCAACCCACATGCAGACAGACTCCCTGTATGGTGATTTAGAGGGGTCTCAGTCGCAATTTCACAAGGCAGCAAGAGTCATGATTCCCTGTCCGGGAGAATATATACTGTCTGTCAGCCACATGATGAGGAGCCCTTATACGGGCCATAAATTTCACAGCCAGACTCAGGCAACAACAATACATGTAATGCCAAGATTCATCACCTGTAAACAGATCACCATTTTCCAATCGCTACTGCCCTCAGCTCATAGCTTTCTAAAGCACTAGTTTTACACTCTCTGCTGCTGAGACACCGAGGAGTATCACATTTAGTTATCCATTAAATCGTGCCGCACTTCTGTATCAGAATATACCGAGGCCGCAGCACAGTTACAGTGTGTAACACCATGATGTTTGCATTCAGGGAGCTTTGTCATGACAGCGAGGTCCTCCAGTGAAATTATCCCCACTTATTAAAACTGTCTATCAGGCATGTGGTACAGTTAATTAAATTGCCCCGGTCAAAGCCATTCTTCAACAGAACAGTGCTATCATTCTGGGGCAATTCAGAGTGAGCAGTGAACGTTAATCAGCATTTTTTCCCTCACTGTACGAGCCGGAGTCCGTACATTCCTGCAGCATGTTAATTCTCTTGTCAGAGAAGCGTGCATGGAAAAGCCCTGCTGTAAACTACATTTTGTCCCATGAACCTGCAATGTTTCCTGCAACACACTTGAACTAAAACAGTAGCAAGAAAAGCTACAGTTTCAGATGCACCATAAATCTTTTAACAAAGCTTACATGGAAATAGCAAAGCAGATTATTAAAGGCGCCCATGAGATGGGGAAGTACTGTACAGTACATTCAAGAGGCGTTGCTAGGAAACGCTACTGCTGGGTGAGTCAATGAGCAATCCACAGGCTCTAAGAGGAGCTACAATAGAACAGACAGCCTAGCAGCCACACAATAATCTCAGTCCACATGGTCATTGCAATTATGCTAATTAATATCATCCTCACAGCCACTCCAGTGAAAAACGCCTTTTGTTTTATTTGTTTGCTTGCTTTTTTTTCGGCCACGCCACCTATTGAAATCAGTAAATTGTGGATTGAGAACAGCTCTCCCCAGCAAGGCAGAGTCAAAGCAAGATCTTATGAGATCACAGGTGAGTTATACACCTGTGAGCATATAGAGATGAATGGAAGGACAAGAAAGAGAAAAGTTGTCACATTTTGAGAGAAAATGTGAGCATGTTTGTGAGTTACAGCAGTGGACATGCAGTAAAGGTCAGAGAATTGTCACATTTAGTAAAATGCTGACTCCCTTTGTCACTGCTGCATCTTATACATGTAGAAAACTTGCCACCTCTTTGATGTGTAACACTCTATTTGCATCAAACATGATGCCTTTGTAATTGCTTTGGCACTCAAAGGGAAAATGTCATACCATGCAGTTGTGCACACACAAGCTAATTCTCAGGCAAAACACACACACACAGACACACAACCACGGACACACACACACCAAGTAGAGCAGATAATGAGTCACCTATAATGACACACCGCTCTCCTGTCAGATGAGCTCTGTCAGGTGTAGAAGATTTTCCATTTTGATGTGGAGCGGGCCACCTTGCTCCGTTGAGGTTGTGAGAAAGTGTTCCTCTCATTCCTGCATAATACTTCATGCTGTTTCTACTGTACACCTGGAACCGATCTCAGATTCATGGAGAAACAATTTTGACTATACAGCCCCAAGAGCACATCAATTTTTCATTAAGAGTTGTGCATTTTCAGGACTCAAACTTTTTTTGTAATTTTTACAATAGGGTTAACATTAACAGAAAGTGCAGTTAGACAGCTGGTATTATCAATGTATGTTTCTGTCATTTTGGATATGTTGTATTCTTGTTGTATTCTCAGTGCATAAATCCTAGATTTAATAGGATTTACGAAAAAACACGTACATTACAGACAAAATTACATACAAGTCGCAAGTTCAGTCAGATAAGTTCAAAGGCAACTAAACAATTTCTCAGTAATGAAGTCAGTGTTTGCATGTGTGCTCTATAATTTTGCTGTACACTTCTCATGCTTTCTGAATCATTTATAATGAGGCATTCTTGACACTTTCATTTACCTTCACAGATATTTCCAAGCAAATGGGATTACCACGATCTGTCTATTCAAAGCCAATTCCTTTGTGAATATCAAATAATACATGAGCACAATCATGACATACTGCGTGTTTACAGTTGCTCCTCTTCATTAAAGTGGGAGCCTATAGCATGTACAAGAAGGAAGGGAACGTGAGGTAATCCTTCAATGCACCAAGATCACATGAAGGCAAAGTGGCTGCGGGATGTAAGCCTTTTAGTGCCATGCATCTTCATTTAATATGACAACATGGGGCTTGTGCCATATTAACCCCAGGTACATGAAGCAAACAAACCAGCCTGCACACAGTCAGGAAGCATCACAAGAAAAAGGGGCTGTTTATGGTATGTCAAATTAGTTACATCACCAGAAATTATGCAGGAACCTCAGGAGTGGAAAACTGAGCACGAACACATACATTGATATTCATTTCATTGTCAAAGAAGGTTTATTGTTTTTTTAACAATCATATGCTCATTTGTTACAGTATCTATCTTGTATTCGGTAGTTTATTTCTGTTGTTGACTGCAGTTCTTCTTTGCTTAGAAGTCGTCATTACATAAGCATGCAATCAAACCCTATTCAAACTTAGTATTAATGATACCAAAACTGTTGCCATGCTACATAATAAATGCATGTCATAAAATGCATATTATATTAAAACAGAAACCATCTTCATATTAGTGTTATGTTTAGTCCTTGTACCTGTAATACTGACTTGAGAACATTTGGATTTGACCATAGGTTTAACCATTATATGGACAATAGCGCCATCTAACGCACATAGGGAGAATTGTCATTTCAAAGTTCAAACTAAAGCACTGTGCTGGCTTATTATCCTTTTTTTGTTTCTTCTTCTTGGAGGAAAATAATGACCACCTCCAGCCCCTTCATCAGTCCTTTCATCTCCCTCTGGGATTGAAGTATTTCAGTCAGAGACGCTCAGCAGGTTGACCTCAGCATCACGTTCCCTGAAGCCCGACAAAGTCTCTCCTCAAATCTCCCTCTCCCCAGCCACTTTTGGTTCGAAGCCAAAAGCTGGCTGGTGTAGTCTATTGAATGCGGAGTGCGGTGGCTTCAAATCATGTGTCACTGCTCATTATTTGCCTCTCCATCAGTCCAGACAGGTACTACAGTAATGTTAGTGACAGCACTCTCCATAGGCATGGAGATGACAAGGTTGCCAAGCCCTTTCCACATTCAGTAGTTGTCATGTTCGTTTTATTTATTTATTTAATTTTTTGGCAGAATTACAATAAAGCATTGTGTGGTGGGAGCAAGCAGGCTTTCCCTTTGCTGAGATACAAAAAAAAAAATACTTTGAGTTTTTTTTGTATCAGATAATTGTGGTTTGTGCCATTTTCAGAGAGGATATAATACCCATAAATAAATATATAAATACAACGGTTGTGCAAAATTTAAAAATTAAAAAAAAAAGTTTAGCATAGAGGACAGGGGCAGGAATAAAATTATGTAGAAATACTGATTTTGTTTGTATACCTGCAGTGTTGTGTACATCAAAGTAATTAGAGCTCTCTATATTAAACTCTTCGTCATTATTTTTTAAAAATGTCACTCCGACTACTTTATTCTGACCCTAACCCAGCACAGGTCAACCTGTAAGTTCCCTTCAATCATTTTTATAACGAAATCAATGGTCCCCGTCAGGAACCATCTAAGATACCACCCTCATATATTTTTTATGCTTTGCACTGATATTTTCTGCTTCCACATCTCCAGTTCATTTGTCTGAAAAGTACCTGTGCTTTTTAGGGGATTATCGCCATACTGCAGAATAATTTGTCCCTTTCTTCACTTCAGTGCTTATACTGTAGTGTTTGGTGCAATACTTCACAGCTAGGTAAAATAGAGTGGTGTTGTTGTCTCATTTGCTGTCAGATTTCACTTGGTGAAGTACACAACTTTGAATAGCCGACCTTGACTATTCAATGTGCCAGTTGTATTTTTTTGACTCTGTACCCAGCTTTCCCAGATGTAATATAAATGAATTTCTTTGATTTATTTGATTTTGAGTTTTCTCTGATTACAGGAACGTATTTGGAAGTATTGACTTTGATACTGATGTAAATCAGTTACCACAGTCTAGTCCACTAAAGTGCTTCATATAATCGATGTGATTCAACATGTTACCAAATCCACCCACCAACGGAGCCATACCCTTGATCTGGTAATCTCTTAGTAATATTGAATGCTTCAGGGTTTCTGACTATAATTGTATTTTTTATTACATAACCTTGGTTACAAAAAATGTTGATTCAACTAGAATTTTTCAAAAAAGTCACCAAACACTCATAGAAGTATTTTTTTCTTTGTATCAGCACCCTATCCTCAATGATTTACAAACGAAACAGACCTCCTCAAGCTATTTTCAGTGATTTTTAATAAATAAAATAAATGTAATGGCTGTGCAAAATTCTTCATTACAAAGACTACAAATATCAGCAACAATATTTACCAAAACCAACACAATTTTAACTTTAACTGCAGAATATCCCTGGCAGAAATCATTTCTACATGGTCTGTGCCAGTAAGTTTGTTGACGTTATGAGCCAAATCAAATCATCCACCTCTCCCTTTAATCTGCTTTTGGCAAACTTTTTAAAAACCATTCTTGGCACCTTAACGATTGTTTCTGCAGACTTGATTTTTTCCTTAAAACCTCTGATACTAGACCCCTACTAATGTGAAAAATATTCACCTGTATTTTAAGCAGGTCTTTAACTATTTTTAAACCTTATCATCCTAGAAAAATAATAATAATAATAATAATAATAATAAATTTTATTTATAAAGCGCTTTTCCAAAAGCTCAAAGACGCTGTACATAAAATACATTAAGATAGAACAAAACAGATAAAATCAGTAGATAGTAAACAAGTTCAAGATAAAATACAGAATCACTTAAGGAAAGCAGATCTAAGATCTAAAATAACAGAAAAGGTGATTTATTTTCAAGTACATGAATACCTGACTACTATTCAAATTTATTACAAATCCCACTCTTGTTTACTTCACTTTCACAGTCCTGAAACAGCTGTCATCATGATTGTTAATGACTCCAGGTTTTCCACTGCAAAAATATCTTTCTGTGCTTGTTATGCTCAGCCTAAGCTCAGTTTTTAATAATGTCAGCCAGTAGATTTAAATTAAAATCCTTGAGAGCTGTGCTGCCTGTCCCATACTTATTTTCAACACTGGACTTTTGTTTCACAAGTTTATTTATGAACCTCTACTATTTAATTTGCACACAATTCCACTTCAATCATTTGTTGACTGACTGCTTGGGAAATGTTAATCCTAAAGTTTTCTGCAGCTGAAATTTAAGTCTTCATTTAGCATCACTGACCAACTCAAAATCAGAGTTACTGATGCCATCCTCTCCAAGACATCCTTTTGTCATCTAAGAAATAAAACCTATGGCTTTATTTCTCATGCAAGTTTAGGAAACTTTTAAAACCTATGGCTTTATTTCTCATGCAAGTTTAGTAACTCTTGTCCAGGCTTTTTCCCTATATGAGAGGGACAGCTGAGGAGTGTCAGGAAGGATTACACCCAGCAATGAGGCTAGAAATGAACCTGTGTGGTCAGGATTCTCCCTCTGCATACGTTGCATGTCCCTGTAACGTTCTGTCCTCCTGTTAAATCTATGGAATACATTACTCTGAATTTCTTCTGCATGACACTGTGCTCTAAACTTTACTTATGCAGATTCTGTTGGCACCACTAATTCTGTTGCAGCACTATAACTGTTGGTGAGGCAGAAATTTATTATTTTGGAAATACTTTAGTATTTTCTGTGACTTTCTGAGACATTAAACAGTAAAGAGACACACATACAAGAAAAGGTCTAGTTTTACCTAAATTTCCACCAACACACCAAAGTGTATTTAAATACTTGCTTTGAGTTGTTCTAAGGTCAAACTTTAGCACCATACTATGATATCCATCAAAGATAATCTCTATTTCCAGAGGATTAACTCAAATACCCTGGCACTGCAGTGCCACCATGTGGTCACAATCCCCACAACACCTTGCTTTGTGATTTAAAAAGCAATGGCAGTTTCCATAAAACAGTTCAAATCAGTGTCCTTATAGGATGAACCGTAATGCTTCAGAGAACATCAACTTTTCATTCTCCAGTCAGACTGCCAAATTTGCACTTGAAGACTTTCAAAATTAAAAAAAAATGGAAGTGGAATGGACTTTGCATTTGCATATGTATTAATTTATGGCAATATAATTCACTCTGTAATTGCACCACCACATATAAGAGAGAAGAGGAAATGAGGTGCAGCAAAAAAGGAATAAAAGCAGGTGAACTGACAGCTGCTATACTAGTGAAAGCAACACAGAATTCTGTTGAACTCAAAGTACTGGAGATAATTGAGGTGTGTACAGTCTAAGCAGCTAAAGTTTCAGCTGGTGTGCACTGACGGCAGTGAAAGTCACTTTAAATGTTGGAGATAAAAGTCATTAAACCCTGTTGTTGTGATGTGTCATCTGGCCTGTCTGTGCAATAGACAGCGGAAATATCTCAGTTTAAAAGCTTCATTTGAAGCCTACTGTTGCCTACTGACATGTAAGCACTGATAGCAGTTACTGCAATTGAAGCAAAAGCAGTGATTTTGTTGAAATGTAAGATGTGAAAGTAGGCAAAGACATTTCAGCTGAAGTGTCAGTTAAAATACTCCTGTTGCTATGGTGGTGTGATATTTTGTAAAAATGAAAGGGGGTGGGTGGTGGTGAAGAAAGCTGAATATTAACATATCAAAGATGTACCCTGTAAAATCTGAATTTGCTCTGTTAGAACTGATATTTGTCTGGCAACTGCTGACACTCATTATTTCTTTTGGCAGTGGATTATTCCAAACAAACCAAATCATACTTTTTGTTTGATTGCAGTCCAATGTTAGCTTTTGTTTCCACCTTCCTTGCCCTGTTTTAGTTGGGAAATATTGAAAAAAATAACTCAGTGTGATTATTGACAACATACCACTGGCTGTTTATCTTTCATAAAACCTTTCGGAATTATTACAACATATACTGCAACAGAGCAGCTACTAATTTATATTATGGGCATCTGTTATGCATCAGGGATTCCTTCACAATCCCCTATAACTAAAACATAAAATGATCAGTGGGCAGCACATTTAAGATTACTTACAATTTCCATTTTTGTGCCGAATTCTTCTAGCTATGTCATCTTTCTGTATTTCTACGCATGCCATGATCTACTTTTTACACTAAAAAGCTTTGCACAAAACAAAATTAGATATGGAATAAAAATGAAAGTGAAATACTGAAGATTTATCACGATGTTACTACAAGGTAAATGGAGCAGATATTTTACTTTCAGTTTTGATGATGCATTTTACAAATTTCAGTGATGTGCCACATTTGGTAATCATCCTCTAAAGGCAGAGGAGCAACTGGTCAAAAGAGGCAAAGTTCATCTTATTTTTCCCACCTGGACAAAACTTTCTTGATTAATCCTTTAAATGTTAAAATGTTAAAAACATTGCTTTGTGTCCACAGTAATGCCTTGAGTTTGCTTGTTTTATCAGACCAACAGTTCATTTCATCTTCCAGTTCTTACAGATAGGTGGAACAATTTGTTAATAAATGACAAGGAAAAAACCCAGTCATTCTTTCAATTCAAAAAGCTTTATTTGCCTCTTGGGGGCAAACCTTCAAATCTTTCCATTTGAAAAGCTGCAACTGGAGAATATTTCACCTTTTTAATGAATCTTGAATGATTAAGTAAATCCCTATTCAATTTCTGTCTGTAGATTAATTGCTTAATCAATGATCTACTGAAGGGTAACACTTGTTTTATTTCTTGTAAGCAACTGCTTATTAAATTTAAAGTTTCAATTAACATTTATTGGCCGTTTCAGAAGTTCTGTTTCAAGTGGTTTAATAATTCATTGGCTGTGTGAAATACATTGCTGCTTTGTTTCTCTTTTTTCTATACGTTTGTTGGTGAGTATTGTTTACTATGATCTGTTGGACTTGTGCTGCTTTTGTTATTTGTCGGAACGCTGGCCACCGAAACTGCTAGTTTCCCCTCTGGGATTAATGGCGTTATCTAATCCCAGCAACAGCAAGGCCATATTTCAAATTGGATTAGCTCTGGTAAGGGCTTTATCTCCCAAGCTGTGGTGGCTAATACTTTAATAGATCATTCCTATGTTTTCCTTGGAATCGTATCATGACACCAATTGTGCTTATTGGATCAGATATGATTTAAAAAATGTCTAAATCAGTAAAAACACTTGTATTTAGGGATTTTACAACAACACCCATCTATACTTCAATTCAGAGAATTTCAACTAAGTTAACCAACTGTTAAAATCATTTCTTATATCATTTAGAAATCCTACACTGCACTGTGACATTTGTAACCACCCCTGTTTATAACCAACTGAAAATTGAGATTGAAGGCTTTTTCTTGGCGTTGAAAACAGCAGTTTAGCAATCTCACCACAGGAGCCTGTAGCACTTCACAGGCTGCTCTTTCACAGTGGCTTAAACATGGAGCTGGAAAGTTCATTTTTGACGCTAGAAACAGCAGTTGGCAAAATAGCCTCTTTACAAGGTGCATTTAGTTGTTCTGGATAACGTCCTCCAGGACAGCTGTATATATCCATAGCCTGCATATAAGAGAAGGACGCAGTCACCTTAATGTCATTGATGAGCTGTTTTGAAGCTTCAAGTTTGGCATTTGGCTACAGCCATCTTAGTTATTTAGAAACGGATTTAAAAAGCAAAGTGTGGGTCTGACTGAAGGCTTGAGGACACTATGTACTCCCCATACAATTCAAGGCCAAGGAAGCCGCACCCTAAAGCATACCCTGCTTTTTTGTCTAATATCCTCTAAATTGAACGATAACGCCTGTGTGTGTGACAGTAAGTGTTGGCTGGACTCAACATTGACAAGGATGAAGAGGAGCAGGATGTGAGGGTGAAGTTTCTGCAACCAAGTGGGCCAGCTGGGTCATTCAAGTAGGCTCCATCGGATGATCTCTGTTGGGTGCCAGTAGTGTGTGATCTGTCAGCACTCCAGCTCCAGCTACTATAAGGAAGAAAACACAAACTTAGCATTAAGACCAGAATTTTCCTCCTGCAAATAAATTATGAGAAATGGTGCAGTGGTTAGTACTGTCGCCTCACAGCTAGAGGGTCCTGGGTTTAGCTGGGGTCTTTCTGTGTGGGGTTTGCATTTTCTCCCTGTGTTTGCATGGCTTTAACTGTGTGGTATTGCTTCCTCTCACGGTCGAAAGGCATGCTGAGGTTAATTAGGATCCGAGCACCAAAGGTGCGAAGACCCTATTGGAATGCTAGGGTTTCTTATTAGGGTCCGAGCACCAAAGGTGCGAAGACCCTATTGAAACCCGTGGGTTTATTAGGGTCCGAGCACCGAATGGTGCGAAGACCCTATTGAAACCCGTGGGTTTATTATTATTAGGGTCCGAGCACCACGAAGTGGTGCGAGGAACCTATTGAAACCCTAGGAATTATTATTATTATTAGGGTCCGAGCACCACGAAGTGGTGCGAGGAACCTATTGAAACCCTAAGAATTATTATTAGGGTCCGAGCACCACGAAGTGGTGCGAGGAACCTATTGAAACCCTAGGAATTATTATTATTATTAGGGTCCGAGCACCACTTCGTGGTGCGAGGAACCTATTGAAACCCTAGGAATTATTATTAGGGTCCGAGCACCACTTCGTGGTGCGAGGAACCTATTGAAACCCTAAGAATTATTATTAGGGTCCGAGCACCACGAAGTGGTGCGAGGAACCTATTGAAACCCTAGGAATTATTAGGGTCCGAGCACCACGAAGTGGTGCGAGGAACCTATTGTAACCCTAGGAATTATTATTATTATTATTATACTTTTTTTTTAGGCGTCGAAATCGGCCTTTTTGACGCCCTATACATACACGAAAACGCATGAAAATCGCCACACACATCAGGACCGGCGAAAAATTTGATATTTTTGGGAAATGGCACGCGTGCGTGCCAAAATGGCTCAATAGCGCCCCCTAGAAAACTAAGAAAATGCAGCCCCCGGACAGCGTTCGACCTAGACTTCTGAAATTCGGTACACATATGTAACTCATCAAGACGCACAAAAAAGCCTCCTGTACCATTACCCATAATCCAACAGGAAGTCAGCCATTTTGAATTGTAAGTCATATTTTAGACAATTTTGTGTCATTTTGGGACATTTTTTAAAATCTATAAACTCAAACAGCGTAACTCCAAGAGAGCTGAAATTTGGCCAGGATGTACTCCAATCACGGGTGATCAAAAGTTATCAAAACGCTCCGCAAAAGTCTGAAGGCGTGGAAATGGCGAGCCACGGAATGCGGCCATTTTGAAATATGATTCATATTTTGGACATTTTGTCATTTTTGGACATTTTAAAAAGCTATTAACTCAAACACCGTAACCACGAGAGAGCTCAAATTTGGTCAGGATGGACACCAGTCATGGTTGATCAAAGGTTATCAAAATACTCTGCAACAGTCTGACGGTGTGGCCATGGTGACCAGCAGAATGCGGCCATTTTGGATGTCTCGCCATGAAACAGGAAGTGCTGTCTAACTAGCCTGGACATGCATCAATCTGCCTCAAACTTTACATGTGTGATCAGAGTCCAGCCCTAATCACATCCATAGGTCGATATAGACTCACTGTCATAGCACCACCTGGCGGCCATTTTGAATTTCTCGCCATGAAACAGGAAGTCATGTCTAACTAGCCTGTACATGCTCCAATTTGTCTGAAATTTTACATGTATGATCAGAGTCCGGCCCTAATCACATCTTTGTGGCACTTGGTGGCCATTTTGGATTCCTCGCCATTAAACAGGAAGTGCTGTCTTACTAGCCTGTACATGCTCCAATTTGTCTGAAATTTTACATGTATGATCAGAGTCCAGCCCTAATCACATCTTTGTGCCACTTGGCGGCCATTTTGGATTTCTCGCCATGAAACAGGAAGTGCTGTGTAACCAGCCTGTACATGCTCCAATCTGCCTGAAATTTTACATGTATGATCAGAGTCCGGCCCTAATCACATCTTTGCACCACTTGGCGGCCATTTTGGATTTCTCGCCATGAAACAGGAAGTGCTGTGTAAGTAGCCTGTACATGCTCCAATCTGCCTGAAACTTTACTCTCTCAGTTGCAGCGCCTCCTGGTGGATATGCGTGGGCCAGTCGGGCCGCTCGGATGCGAGGACCCGTCCAACGCTGCTTGCAGCTTTTATTGGTTTAGTGGTTGGAAGTCAATAAAACATTAGCGTCAGTCAAATTGAATGCGTCAGTGGATGGAAGTGGTGGTTGCCTTGTGCTGCTCTTCACTTCACTGCAGCTCCATGGCTCCATCTGCTGGACGGACAGAAGTGCAGCAGCTGATGGCAGCTTCTTTGACCTCACGCTGCTGTCAGACCCCAGATTAGGGTTTATTTCAGATATATATAATAGAAAATAGTAATTAAAAAATAAGCTGATGTTGTATTTTTGCAGCAGTGAGTTTTACAGGGTTAAGAGCAACCAGTCAAAGGTTATTACTGAGGATTTTAAACAAAAACATTCAGGCAAACAGTTAACATCATAGGGTGCCTGACATGTTTGTTTTTTTTCCGGGTCGATACAGATTTTTTTTGTAATCAAGGAGATCAATAACCAAGATTTGGAATCACTACACATTTGCAGAAAAAATAAAGTTTTTGAACAGCACATAAAGTTAAGTTAAAATTAAAATAATCACGAGTTGCAGCCTTTGCTTATTTATGTTTTACATGCTGAAGTTGTCCTTCAGTGTTTCACTGATCAGATTGTGCTGTGGGCAGGAACAAGATCAGAGGGAGGCAGCTGCAGCAGACCCAAAGTAGTTTCACATTCATTTATCTGATCAGATTTCAGGGGGCTTTTTTTTTTTTTTTTTTTTTTTTTAAGAAATGGGACCAATAATTGAAAACATGCTAAATATCAGATGGGATCATTGGTGTCACAGGACATCTGCAGACACAGGTCAAAGATTACAAGGAGTTTATTTAACGAATGAAACTAAAACCAACACAGAAAGGATAACTAAACCAAGGTGAAAACAAAAAGGGGAAACCAGACTAATTGTAGGAGAAAGGTTCTGGTTTCAAAGTCTCTGGTCTGGCAGAGAGCGGAAGAATGAAGAACCGGGCCTTCGTGGATTAAGGTGATTGAGAACAGGTGAATCAACCCCCACACCTGTGAGAGAGAGATGGATGGATGGATGGATGGATGGATGGATAGATAGGTAGGGAGGTAGATGGACCATAGATAGATGGATGGATAGGTAGATTCTGCAGTGGGGAAATTTTCAGTGTGGCAGTAGCAGATAGGAAAAAAAGTAAAAAGAAAAGCAGCACTCAGTGCACAGATATAAATAGATGCTTTCTCCTTAGAGAAGAAATAGAAATGCTTGTAAAAAAAAAAAAACTTGTGAAATTGCACATATTGACTTATTTACATTTTATTGCAGTTACTTCATGGGTGATCTGAACTACTGGGAGCAGGTTTGATTGAACACAGTCTGACTGCTGCAGGAAGGAAGGACCTCCTTCAAACATCGTGGGTGAAGCAGTCTGTCCCTGAAGGAGCTGCCGGTGATGGTCCTGTTTCCTGCAGGGGGTGGGAGATGTCCTCCATGATAGACAACAGCTTTGTCATCATCCTCCTGTCTAACACCAGCCCAGGACAGAGCTTGCTTTCTTAACCAGTTTCTTTAGTCTCTTCCTGTCTGCAGCCGTGATGCTGCTGCTCCAGCAGACCACTCCATACAGGATGGCTGATACCACCACACAACCATAAAAGGTCCTCAGAATTGCTCCCTGCACCCCGAAGGACCTCAGTTTCCTGAGCAGGTGAAGTCTGTTCTGACCTTTCTTACACCGTGCGTTGGTGTTCTATCTCTAGACATGTTTGAATGTCTTTATCAATAAATGGTCAAACACATGTTGAGTGTCAGCTCAGCTCTTTGTTCCACACATGTATATGTTCCTATGTGATTGGTGTCTTGCAGTCAGAGTGTAAAGAATTGAAGCTGTCAGAGGCTTTCTGTGGTGAAGAGGCTGCAGGACATCAGCTGCTCCAACAGGTGACGCCTTTGTTCTTTGGCTCCAACCAGAACCAGCAATAAATCAGCATGAGCTGCAGCTTATCCACCTCATAGAGTGTATAATAAAGAAACCAAGAGGTTTTAGTTGATAGCTGTCTCTAGTGAATGACCAGCAGTGTCTTGTTCAGGTTGTGAGGAGAAGTAAAAAGCTTACAGCAGCTGGTATTCCCAGGTAGTCTCCCATCCAAATACTAACCAGGCCCAACCCTGCTTAGCTTTGCAGATCAGATGAGATTGGGTGTATTCAGTCTCAGAAACAAACCTACAATGTAAGTTCTGTACCTCACATGATTCAAATCTCCACTCACACCTTTTATTTGTCCTTTGATTGCTCCAGTACTGATTGATGCCATCATTTAAGCCAATTTACAACAACACCTTGTAGGAAATGTGGTGCAGAGGTAAGTTCTGTGCCTCACATGTTGAAGGTCCATGGTTCAAATCCCCACTCACACTTTTTATGTGTCCTTTGGATGCTCCAGTACTAATTGCTAGCATCATTTAAGCAAAGTTAGAGCAGCATCTTGTAGGACAGGTGGTGTAGAGCTAAGTTTTTTGCCTGGCATGTTGAAGGTCCCCGGTTGAAATCCACCTTAGCACCTTTATTATCTTCACCTCCTTAATAGTTTTGTGTACCATCATTTATGAAAACTAACAGTTACACCCAGTAGGAAGGATAGCGCAGTGGTAAGTTATCTGCCTCTCATCCACGAGGTTTTTGGTTCGAATCCAGCCCAGGGCTCTTTTGACACTTTTTAAGATAAGATAAAGATAAGATAAAGTTCTTTATTTCTCCCCACTCCAGGGGAAATTTACATTGTTACAGCAGCTTTATTTACAATATATACATACTTTGGCTGTATGACAACCTCTTTCAACCATCATTACAACAAAGTCCACGAAGGACCTTGTGTGAAAGATAGCTCACACATAGGTTGTGTGTCTGTCATGTGGAGGGTCATGGTTCGAATCCCCACTGGGAACCTTGCGGAGGATGATAGCGGAGTGGAAAGGTTGTGGTCTGTGGGGTGGAGTGTCAGTGGATTGGAGTTGAAGGGTGGTTCCTGGCAGAACCCAGAAGTTGCCCGAAAGAGCGCAAAGAGCGCAAAGCTTTTATTTTATTTTTTTTGTTTTCACGGCCACAGTTCGGGGACATAAAGGAGTTTTGTAGAGAAAGACGGATGACCCGTCCAATGCTGCTTGCAGCTTTAATTTTTAACTTGAGTTTGGACTCGACAGTTTTTGTGAGGAGGTTGGACTTTAGGCTTTGTGCTGGAGGGTTGAACCCTGATTTCCAAGATGTTCTAAGTGTACAGACCTCTTGAGTCCTGAGGAGATGAGCTTTCACACAGTGTGAGGGCTGAAATTTTCAAAGTTTCACAGTAGCTGTCTGTAAACTAGAACCTTGAGATAGTCCAAGGACTCGTGTCTTCTATGTCCATGTGTAGTTGTCTGTTAGTTTGAAATGTCAGATAGTGTGAGGACTGAAATGTGCAAAGTGTCTTAGTACTTCTCTGTTAGTTAGAAATTTCTGTTTAATCGAAGCCTTAAAAGTTGTGAACATGAGTCTTGATTTCACATTTAGAGTATCCATTTGAGTTTTGGTGAGATGTTCACCTGTGTGCTATTTAGAAATGGTCCAGAAACTTTGATTGTATTCACTGAAAAGTATAGTTAGTGGTGATCAGAAGGTAACATTAGTTTGATCAATGATTTCAACTATTAGTAGACTTTATGAGGGAAGCAGTTTTGAGAAAAGAGTTATTAGTAAATCAATTCATAGTGCAACCCAGAACATTGAAAGAGGAACTGTTTGAAGAAACAACCAGATGTTTTTGTTTCAGAATAGAAAACGTTTTAAGATATGTAAATTTATTTGTTTTTTTGGATTTTGTTATTGTGTCTTCTGTGTAATTAGATATTCAAAAGTGTCACTGGTGTTTTTCAAATTTTTTGTCTGTATTTAGATTCATCTTAAAAGTGTAGTCTTGGTCTTTTGTCATTCTGTATGATTTTATAATATTAGATTAGATGTCCAAATGTTCTGTCTTTTTAATGTGTAATTGTTGAGTCAAAAGTATTATTGGATGTGATGAGTTAAAATATTATTTTCAATATTAAATGTTTAGATAAACTGTTGTAGTTTGTAATTTTAAGAACTTGTAGTAGATTTTAATGTGTAATTGTATATTTAAAGTTTTCATAGTAAATTGTGTTTAATTCCTAGTAAAAGTGTTATTGTCTTTAAGGTGTTTATTTGTAAATAAACATTTAACTATTTAAATAAGTGTAGTAGTCTCTTTCACTTTTTGTTTGGATAGGCGTAGTGAGAGACAGCCAGACAACAGGGTTAGAAATAAGAGGTAGGCCAGCGCATACAGCATGGGGTGTACAAGCGGGAGTCGAACCCGGGCCTCAGCGGCGGGGACCAAGTACATACGTCAGAGGCGTAACCCGTAGAGCTACATGAGCACATATGTTCTCGCCTTGTAAACGTGTATAAATCCAATAGAAAGTCTAGGGATAGAGTTAGGGTTACAGAGCAAGGTCCTTACAGCATTAATGAAAAATAAGGTAAATTTAATATGACACATAAATATTTTTAATATTAATACTAAGCAACAGAATAATCCGAGAAATTAATCCACGGTTTTCCCTTCAGCATTGTGGGTCTAAATATCCTCTATCGGAGACGTGCAACCACAATATCCTCTAACGGAGACGTGCAACCACAATGCTGAAGGGAAAACCCCAACTTTATTTTATAAATTTTTTGGGTTGAGTGGCTTAATATTAAATTATGAAAAAATTTTAATTTATATATCAATTTTTTATGATACATTACAACTGTCAGGACCTACCTCTCCAACCCTAACCCTTCTCCTGGACTTCTATTGGGTTGGTACACCTTTGCTGACATGCAACATGTGTGATCATGTAGCTCTGCGGGTTAAGCCACTGACGCATGTAGTAGGTCCTCAACGCTGAGGCCCTGGTTCGATTCCCGCTCGCAACCCCGTGCTGTATGAATTGTTCTCATTCTTATTTCTACCCCATTGTCTGGCTGTCTCTCACTACGCCTATCCATCAATTAACTGCAAAAGACTACAACACTTTTTTACAAATTTCCTGTTTCTTTATTAAATACAATTCTTTAATTTCTTACATCTTTTTTCCCCCCCATACTTTATAAAAGTTTAATTGTCTTAACTTTTTCCCATTTATTTAATTGCTTCTTTTTTATGTATTTTCTTTCTTTAATCTTCTTCTTCTTTCTAGAATTTTACACCAACCTTAAATTTTGGGTCATTTTTTGACATTTTGAAAAGCTATCAACTCAAACAGGGTAACACCGACAGATATGAAATTCAGCCAGGATGTACTCCAGGCATGGGTGATCAAAAGTTATCAAAATGCTCACCTTAAGTCTGAGGGTGTGGCCATGGCGGCCTCGTGAATTCTGATGCTTCGCCATGAAACATCAACTGCTGTGTAACTGCCCTAAACATGCTCCAATCTGTCTCAAACTTTACATGTGTGATCAGAGTCCAGTCCTGATCACATCCATAGGCCGACATGCATTCTCGGTCGCAGCGCCACCTGGTGGACGTGCGCGGATTCGCCGACCAGCAAGGATGCGAGGACCCGTCCAACGCTGCTTGCAGCTTTAATTTATTATTCTTTCTTTTACCGTCTTTTGAATTGCCTTTTTGGCGGCTTTATCATATCCCAAAATGCGTGAAACTTGGCATACTCATCAGGACTGGCGAAAAATTTGATATTTTATGGGAGTTGCACATGTGTGTGGTAAAATGGCTCCATAGCGCCCCCTACAAAGTTGCAAAAAGTGGTCATTAGGCCAACTGGCAGAGTGTTTCATCTACAGCTACAAAACTTTGGATGCATATTCAGGCCATCAGGACACACGAAAAAGTCAATCACGGCCATGCCCTAAACCCAATAGGAAGTCGGCCATCTTGAATTAGCTATAAATATTTTGAGATTAATAACGCCGTGAGGGTAAGTCCGAGAGACGTCAAATTTGGCCAGTATATGCAACACTGCCTCCTGATGAAAAGTTATCAAAATGCTCCGCAAAAGTCAAAGGGCGTGGCCGTAGCAGCCCCCAAAAATATTGATCCTTCGCCATGACACAGGAAGTGGTGTCTAACTCTGCTGTACATGCTCCAATCTGCCTGAAATTTTACACGTGTGATCAGAGTCCGGCCCTCATCGCATCTGTAGGCCGACATGCACTCTCGGTCGCAGCGCCGCCTGGTGGACATGCGCGGATTCGCCGACCGGCAAGGATGCGAGGACCCGTCCAACGCTGCTTGCAGCTTTAATTGGTGATTCTAATTTGGACTGGCAACCTGTCCTGGGTGCACCCTGCCTTATGCCCTAATTCAGCTGGTATTGGCACAAGCCCGGAAGAAAGATAGCGAAAAGAAAATGGATTCACAAAATAAATTGAATGTAAATCCACTAAGGACAGCATTTATATACGCTTCATGTGTGTCTTTGTTATAATACTTGTAATGATAGGTTTCAATAAACATGAAATTTATTGTTACATGTTGTTTCTCTGTTCAGTGTTCATTTCAAGCATACTAGTATGCATGGGAACATTAGGCAAGGCAAAAGAAGCCATGTATGGTGTTTAATTTCAACATGAAGACAGCATGTAACGCAGCACATAATGGCAGTCAACAGAAACCTGTGCACACTAGTTTGTGTTCCTGCAAATTAGTCCACATCGTCATTTTAGCATGTCAGCATAGGAAAATAACTGAAACCTTGGCTCTAAATTCTACTGCTGTGAGAGGCTTCAAAAGTTAGTGAAACATTGGCCAAAGACTGTCTTTATAGTAGGAAATATATGGATATATAAATACTATTTATACACATCCATATAAACATTTACAGTAACTTTCTTGAGCCCTAGTGCTACTGATGTTTGAAAATCTTGCACTTTATTCCATTTTAGGGGCCAATAGCTAAAAATGTAAGAGTTCTATTTCTTGAGATACTGAATCCTTAAAATTGCTTCATAGGTAACATGTTTTGACGGAAAAAATACAAAACAGGTATAAAAAAAACCCCATGAAATTCTCAAAACTTTTACACGACTTAGATGAGGGGGGTCCCAAATAGCAATGAAGTAAACTCTGTACAAAACCTGCTGTCAGACTGAACCCAATTGATTTGGCAAATTAAGACTGCTGATGCCTCATATTATACAATTTCTGCCAAACTTCAGAATTCATTCAGCAGTATAAAACAAAGTATATTTTGTTTCCTTGCTTACATTAGAATCACTCTGGGAAGGGCTCTCATAATAATTGACACACATTATCTGCCTTTTTCGAGAGGCAGTTTACCCTGAATTGTTTTAGAATGAATCATTTCGACCCCATATTCTAGAAATTACATTCCCGTACAACGAAATTGCTTTCCCAATTGCATTGTGGTGGCAGTGTAATTGTTATTTGGATGCTGAGGAAACATTTTGCTTTGAACAAATGAAGCCGCACATTTATGAAGTGCATCAGAGTTGGCAGGAGGCTGCTGGTTGGAGTGGTGGGTGGCTGCACAAAGCACATAACTCTCACACAGGAGACTAGAGTTTCCATCCAGACTCCCATCTGTGGTTAGGTTTAGGGAACAAAAATACTTTAGTTATTAGGAAAAGAGAAAAGACATTTATCACATTATTTACCAAATGTGGTCAGTGCCTACACATAACAAAAAAAGTTTAGTCACTACAAAGGAGCTCTTGTACTGGAAGACTAGATATTTAGGCAGAAAAGAAATATGTTGTCAGTGATCATATCATGTGTCAGGTTGTGTTTGTCCATTTATACATCAGTTATACCCATTTTATCTAGGGCTATGGTGGTCTGAAGCCTGTTCCAGTGAGGTCTTCTGGTCTGATTAGGCAACTATAGTCTAACAAAGATAACTTATTTTAAAAACAGTTTGGAGTACTTTCTTATAAGAAAAAGTGTCAGTGATTCTAGCTATTTGAAGTGAAATATTTTCTACTTTTCTCCTCTTCTATGACAGTAAACTGAATATCTTTGGGCTACAGACAAAACAAGACATCTGAGGTTGCCACCTTAAACTCTGGGAAGTGCAGATTAACATTTTTACTATTGCTCTATTGTGAAGCCTGGTCATGGCTAAATTTGGAATTCCCCCCAAAAACAACACTAAAACAAAGTCCCAAAAGCAACTACTAAGACTCCGGGCCCATAAAAAAGACACACAGAACAATACAAAAACTATAGCAACAAAAGACTTTACAGTGCAACTGTACTCACTCAACAACACTCAGAAATGATTGCTAACCCAAGATGCTAACTGATCAAACTATATGAACACCACAGGGGGGGAATATAAACACTAACACCTGAACAAACTACAAACAACATGAAACAGCACAGTTAGTTTGCTTTATCAAAATATTAGAATTTGACACACCTATGAAATATCTAAATACTCAACTTAAATACATAATATTTAAATCAAAGAATCCCTGCCCCCTACATGTGGGGGACGCTTGGTATAGCCTGATTACCAGCTGTTGTGTTTAAACCTGTCACTTTCTCGCTGCCACTTTTTGACAGAAGTCAGTCAGATGAGGCCTCAGTTGGAAGCTTGGATATCTCTACACAGGTAAAGCCAAAAGAATTAGTACAATTTAAGTCAACATAGTGTTAAATATGCGAAAGCGTTAACTAAATGTGTGCGCTGCAAGTAGAGCTAGCGTCCTTCAACAAATGCTATATAAACCATGAATGTGTTGTTTTGTCTTGTTAAAAATGTAGACTTATGTGTTGTCATCTGTTTGTGTATGTGCAACATGGTTGTGAAGTGTTTCAACTTTAGAAAACTGAAGTAGTGTGTGGTGTAAGTGACTTCTACATTTTGTAGACCAAGCAAGCCAACTGAGAATGAAGTTGCAGTCTAAGCTAGCAGAGCAGACAAGCATGTGCATTCATCTCTGCCACAATTTTAGAAACACCTCGAACTTATCATGTATGTCTTTGGAGTGTTAGAGGAGCTCAGTAAACCCACACAGATGTAGGAAGAACATGCAAACTCCATGCAGAAAGGCCCCAGCTGACCAACAGGCTCAAACCCAGAACCATTTTGTTCTGTGAAGTGACTGTGTTACTGCCATTGTGCTACACAACATTTGTTGGTTTTAATTTACAGTGTCATCTGGTTGAACTTAAATTTCTGTTGCTTCTCCAGTTCAGTTGCATTTCAATATGAGGAGACAGAACTCTTCATTAGTCATTTTGATTTATGCTGATGAAATTCAACAAAGTGCTCCTTTATTAGATAAAATAGCCCATTGTTAGCCATGTATTCAACTTCAACTCATTGGGTAAATATGCCACACTTCAATGTACCCTAAAAGCCCAGTAGTTGACAATTATTGATTGATCTTTAACTACTAAATCTACCTCCACTGAGCAATTTCTTGGCCTGAGTTACTGTATTAATTTCCAGTCTCTTATTTGGTTCTGATGCTTCTGCTTTGTTAGCATTGTCAGTTAAAGAAGTTGGCAAAATAAAAAACAACATATGTACAGTATAATTCTAGTGAGGAAATTGTTCACTCTAGCTTTTGGTATTGTCTTCTTTTTGGGTGAGTCATGTACTGTTGAGTAGTTGGATAAGTTTGAGATGGCTTTAGCTCTGTTTGCTGTTGAATAGTTTGAGCATGATGGGAAGGAGAACAACTCACACATACTGCAAAACTATTAATTTTGTGTATCAAGGATTAAACAGTAAAGTCTCACTTTCTTGATGTAGACTTGACAAAGATACAGAGAGACAGTGATTTGACAACAATATATACTGTTTTTTGCGTAAATTACTGTCAAACATGGAAGAAGAATTTTGGCACGTCATTTTAAAGCTCGCACATTTCCCATGAGCCATAATTTGACATTTTTTTGATTACTGGTACTTGCTGGACCTCGGCAACACACAGTAGTGATGCTTCTGTTTGTCTTGAGTTCTCCCAACCCAACAAATGAGCTATAATATTTATTTTACATTTGCCAAATACAGTACCATTAATATATGACTATAAAAATGATGTCTAAGGTACAATTGGTTATTGAAAGCAGAGCATGTTTTTCCGTCTTTGACGACTTCAAGTTTAGTAGAAGATTCCTAAATTCATAATCTACAGTAAGTGCAATATCTACTTACAGTCTGTCAGGATATTTGAACCAGACGTGCTGTAACTGGAAAAAGGTAGATGGCATTTTAAGCTTTTCAGAAACAATACAGCTGCCTTGTACTACTCCAGGATAAAGTCTCAATTTTCTCCACTAGATGTCAGGAAGGTCCCAGATTTCAGAAAGAACTCACCAGCATCCTGCTGTCAGTGAAATCATTGGCCAAAAAGGATCCAAGTCAAAAAAAATCCTGAAATCATGTGTGTTTATTTGTTAAAAAAAAAAAAAAAAAAAAAAATTAAATAAAATTTATTGATGTATCGGTGATGTTAGGTTACAACTGTTGAATTCGGTTGCAAATGCACGTTTAAAATAATAAAAAGATAGATCATCCTGAGAGTTACAAAAATCATTGTGAGTCAGAAAATATTTAAGTCTGCTCTCATGTAAATCCTCCTGTTTGGACTTAACACTGCAAGGTGAATTTTACTTCTGTTGTACTTCATCTACGAACTGCTGCAGCATCCACCAAAAGAGGGAGACATTACATTAAAAATAAGGAAAAGTATTAGGTCATATGAAACCTCCACATATGTGCCTAAAGTGTCTCAGTCCACGTCTCTTTGTAGTCTACATAGCTTAAAATTTAGAAATCGTCAGTCTTATTACACATGTTTATATTTTATTATCTTTTTTTATTTTTCTTTTTTCAACATATTACGCTTGACTTTGGCCTTTTTGTAGAATTCTGAAATTTTCCTTTTGCTATTTAGTTTTCTTGTCAATCCATCACCAAATACAGGACTTGCAATAAAAAGTGGTGTGTGAACATAGTCAGAAGATGGCAATGGTGTCAGGTTGTTGCCTGGCTGTCAGTGTTGGTGGGCTGGACAGGCAGCGGCTCCGCACAGAGCACAGCTCCTTCCTGCCTGCTGGAGATCTTGTACTGGCTGCTTGAGTCAGCCCTAAGCCGCTCTCCCCACGCAGGGCTCCCTTCACCAGCGTTCACCTAAATCTGTCACACAGATTTGACACTGTCACTTGGAGTGCACTCTGAAATGACATGTATATAATGTGGAATATTGTGCACATTTACAGCCTGGACTTCCCTTAGAGCATTAATGGGTTTCTTGTGTTCTTTTTTTTTTCCTGTAGGAAAATACAACATAAGTTTAACAATTTTTAAATAATAAAATAATTAATAAATTTTATTTTTTGATGTCTAGGCCTAGTATAACAGTGTTTGAAGTTTTTTTTAGCTGTTAAATCAAATGTAATAATTTTTGCACCAGAGACTGAGTTTAATTGTTAGAAAAAAATGTTGCTATAAAATATTTAGATCCTATTTTTTAAAAGAAAGGAGGATGAATTCAGAGGTTAATTGTTTGTTTAATCAGACTCAATGACTGGTTTACTGTTTTACCATATGGAGACTTTTAACAGTGGTGTTGTCTTCACATTTCTGTGCCCAGTCAGAATTATACCGTCAAACATTTGGCATGTTTAGGCCATAAACCTAACGACACAAATCAGTTCAAATTAGGCTCATAGCTATTTATGCATACGAAATTACCCTAAATGCTGCCTCGTATCTTTTTCCCTGTGAGAAAACAATTTAGCCTGATCCTGGTTTTAGAATAAATTAATTTCAGCTTCTTTTTTCAGACTAGAACAATTAAAGAAATGTAACAGTATTAAACTGAAATGTGAAGCATCAAAACAATAAAACAAATGCATTCAAATTGATTATATGTGTAAAACCTTGCTAATGTTTAATGTGGATTTTATAGCAGAAGATTTTACTGTGTGTATTTTATTTATTTGGTTGCCGTTTTTGTTTAGTTACATATTTTTACAGTTATCATGTAGATTTAATATTAATTATTTATTCGATTTTATTATCTGCCATCAGTCTCCAGTTAGCAATTTGTATTTACACACTGTTCACTCTTGACATTTAAGTATTTTTAAGATATTTGCAGCCGCGGTTTCTTAATATATTTCCTATAAATATAAATCTCTGTGCTTATCCTGGCTTATATATATCCAACTCGATAAGAAAGCTCCTGCCCAGAGAAAGTTCTGTGTTCGGAACAAAGGCAAGACAGTAGACTGAGTGCCCATCACCCTGGGTTCATTTCCTCTCCTCGTATGGCTTTCGCTCTGTCGCTTTCTTCTGCAGTATTTACTGGATAAAGTGGTAGCAACTGGCCTTGGTGGCCAGTAAGAAGGATTTTCTCTCCCCAGCTGCTGTGGCTTTTCCAGTTTGTACTGCACAAAGTGGCTGGAAACTGGGTTGTGGTTTAGGGTTCTTGAGGCATAAAGTTTCAGGTTTCAAGTGATGCAGTATTCCATCAAGTACTATATAATGTATTTATATATACATAAGATGATTGTATGCTGCTATATTTTTTTGTTACAATTACTAAAACCGTGACGTTTGTGTCTCCATAAACAGGTCAGGGAGGATGATTATGATTCACATATGCGGTTGTAAATAAGGAGTTGTGACGTCTCCTCCTCTGGTGATCTCCAATTCTTTGAAAAAAAAACCCCTACAGGTTAAAAATCTACTAAACAAGTTCGCAACAACAAGGATCCTTCTCCACAGGTAATGAGTTTGATTAATTTTTGACCTTTGGAATATTTTTACTTCTTAAGCCACCCTTTAAAAAAAAAATTTCCCACTCTAATATAATAAGGTCTACTCTGCTGGGTTTAACATTGAGGACTTGATTGTATCAAATGCATCTTTAAGTGTTGTGCTTTAACAGGTTTGAAATACTTTAACTAAAAAAAGTTTTTGGCCTATAAATAATAATGCAGGGGATGCTTATTTTCTCACACAGGTGTTTAGAGATCCTCTCTCTGATAAATCATGATTTGTAAACTTTCCCATAGACAGCAGTGACAGGTTTCCTTTGATAATGTAGAAAAATGGGGAAAGAGAAGGCTGGGCTTAAGTAGAGCTGTGATTTAGAGCAGAGAGATGCAGCATCTCTCCTTTCCAGTGGAGGCCCTCCTGGGTTTGATTTAATTCTCTCCTTGCACTATTAAAAAGGCCTTCCACTCTCTTCACTGCATGCACCTTGCTGTCATAACTGGCACAAAATCATTAATCAATGCCTCTTGTAGGCAGTGCGACTAAGGCCTTTCGCAGTGTATATTTTTCCATTATTGATTGTGTGTGTAATGCATGAAGAAGTACAAAGATGGGTGTCCTCCTGTGTTGGAATGACCATATTAGGCCAAAATATGACAGAACTTTTTCCTGCCTTAACTCTGAATTCATATAGCAATCATCACTCCTGCTGGGAAGGAAACTTTGCTTTTAAAATCCTTCTTCATTTCACTGTTGTCTTCTTGGCCACTGAACTCAACAATGATCCCGAGCCGGACGCACGACTAGCACTTATTTGGTGCAATAAACTGAAAGGCAGTGAATGTCAGTGTCCCCCTTTGTTGTTTAATTTATTTTCTTTTCAAAGTGAAGGGAGGTGTCCTTGCTGTGAGAGTTAGTCATTGATGTGGCTATAGTTAGTCCGTCCCCTGCTGCGACTGTCTGTTGGAGATGCTACTTCCTCTTTCCTGCTCGTTCGTGGCTTCCTTTGCCCGGGATGATCACCTCGCCCGGTCTGTTCGGCTGCATTTTGTGTGGGGCCGGGTACACTTGATCAAGAACAAACGATATTAGTGTGAAGTACGGCAGAGCCACAGTTCCAGGAGTCACTCTGCTCTGGGACCAAACAAAGTCCCGTAACCTTCTCAACAAAGCAAAGCTCCCTTGAGACTCACAGACTGTTGGGAGGTTGTGTGTCTTTATCTTTTTAAGTGGATGTTGTGTACTATAAAATACTGAGTAACAACTTTTTGGACATGAATATTTCCAGGCATTTTGATATTTTTATCATACCATTTTAGGCTTAATGATATAATATATTGGGGATATCCATGATTCTTGGTAGCAGATTTTAAACATATCAACAATAGATTAAATTCTTCTCATCTTGCACACCAGACTTTAAGGCACCTTGGTGTGTGAAATCCTATTTCTTACATAACAAAATTGCAGAACCAGCCTATGCAATGAATGCCTAAATTTTCCTTATGGTATTCAACAAGGATCACGTTTAAATTTGTCAAATGTGACAACAAGAACACAGAATATGCTGTAAAGAAAGGCGGTGTGACTGTTGGATGTTGATGTTATGTGAACAGCCTCCATTTGTCATATTTAGAGTTATAATGATACTAAATTGTTTTATCAACAACTAACTAATGGGCTTATCAGCAATTGACAAACCCTCTGCTCAATAAGCTTAAGGTAAATGGGAAGAATCTATTACAGGCTGAGAGCCCCTTTATCTCAGCTGTCTTAAATATTGACGCTTACAGTAATTTGTCCCTATTTTCTATTGATTTCTTGTTTTGCTCTCAGGTTATGCTGTAAACAGGGTAAATAATGACAGATTTGAGCAGAGCTCGTTCCACAGATGATCCAGAACTAGCTGGCTGTGCTGCTGACACAGTTCAGTCATCAGCGGAAGTTTCTGTGGCCTGGCCGTCACAGTCACTTTGGCTTTCGGTGAAGGTTAGGTCAGTGGCGGCGTCCCTCAGAAGCAGATCGGGCATGTTGTCGATGCTAACGGAAGTCTGGCTGAAACCTGAAGATACTGAGCAGAGCTGGCAGGGGATGTGTTGGCGTGCTAATTGTAATTCATAAGTTAGATGAAAAGAGGTGTGGCTTTTGCATCAGTTTGAGTTCAGAGAGAGAGAAAATAAAAAAGCCCTGGCATGAGCAAGAAGCCATGAGTCAGAAGTATAGAGAAATGTTTGCAGAATTTCACAAACATAGTAAGCCGCCTTGCAATTATGTTTATTACCTCCAGAGCAACATTTTCGCAGACATTATGTGAGGCGAGGAAAAACTTTCCTCTTCTTGTGTATCCTCCTATTACTGCACATTCACACATTTCATAAGCATGCATATTCTTAGATCATAAAAGAATTATCCCTCTACAGTAAAATTGGAAAAGGTTTCTACTTCCCTATTTATTTTTGAAGATCTGTGTCCAAAACTGTGATGTCTTCCCTGGGTTTTATCACTTCTATATCGCGGTCTGGAATGCATTGCTAAGCCAGGCCTCCAAGGGCTAGTATATAGCTCTCTCTGCAGGCTTTGTACAGGATGAAGAAGTCATAATCCTCAAACAGACTTAAATTCCTCCAGAAAGGCTCTTGATCCTGAATCCACTCATTTTCTTCAAACAACTCGGCCCAAAAGAGAAGGGATATTTGGGCATGGCTGAAATCCTTGATTGAAATCTGCTACAAGTGGGCACAGACACACGTGCACATCCACACGTGCCTCGGTACACATGCACACACGCACACAAATAGCCCTAACACACACAAATACATACGCGCATACACCTCCCCAACCATCGCCTGCTGTCGGAGAGAGCCCAGACCAGGTTGTTGAGGGGGCCTCTCTGAGCTCTTATTAAAAGGTAAACTTCTCTAAGGCCAGGGAATCATGTCAATCACAGGTTGTGTTTTCGCACCGAGCCCAAAGCCTGCTCTCTCCACCCTGTCAGACGCTGTTATCACCCTCAAAGCCATATCAGAATGCTGTTTGTTCTGCGCTTTAGTTTCACCCACACAGCGGATTCAAAAAGGTACAGGTCTATTTGATAGTGTATATTTCATTGCCGGAGAGAGACTGTGTTTGTCTTGCTGTGTTTGTCAGCTCATATTTGAGCTGAGGGTTCCTATTAAAACTAAACACCATATCAGAGGAATATTGCCACCGCCAGGTTCTTTTAAATCGCATATTGAGCCCATGGAGTGTGGAAGCAATTTAGTTGTAGCATAGTTTATAAGTGTGTCTGTGCTTGTGATGTTTCTATTTACTCTTGATTCTCATTTATTTACACACAGGCAGCCTCTCGCTACATATTTCATATACTGTAATAATTACTTTAGTTATATTGTCACTTTCAGTTTCCCTAAAAAAATATTACCTTGTTTGCTGTTTCACTTATTTAATAACTCCCTTAGAAAGTATGGCACTTTTCAATGAGCAGAATTGATCAAGCCCGAAACTCAAGTTAGACTAAAAAAACTATACTTCAGGCTCACTATGCTATATATTTGAGACAATCATACAAGATGCATGTACAGTATGATAGCAGCACCATCAAAGGTGTTTGATGGTGTGTGATTGGAGGGATAATTCTTTCTGTGCAAGCATCTGCCAAGGCATAAGTTTATATGTATCACCTTCTGCGAATTATTTAAGTTTTTCAACCTAACAGCCCAGCCTCATTTAATCTAATACCAATATGTGGATTTTATATATTCAGGTTAGTTTTGCAACACAGTAAGTTTAATTTTCAGGTGTTTTCTAATAAAAAACATTAAAAAGGAGATGCTGTGGATCCCCCCCCCAAATATCATCTTCCTGTTAGGCAGCAAAACTCACCTTAAAATAGATACTTGTTTTTTAAAGGGCCACTCGTGAAATATGTAATGGTCACCGCTTTTAAGACTCTTCAAACAGAAATATTGATTTTCTTATCTAAATCCCTTTTACCTAGATGTGAGGATATAGATCATGTATGTATTATCATATTGCTGTCATTTAATTTGTGAATTGCCTGCTTGATCCTACCTATTCACCCGCCTATGGAAAAGGAAAACAGTAGTGAAGCAGCGAGGCTATTCCAGTCATTAGTAAGTTTGCTGGACAAACTGCAGGATCTAACACTGTGGGTGGCTGGGGAAATAAAAAGGTACTTACGCTAGTATTGACCTTGTTGCTGGACCTACTGCTGTTTGCTCTGTGGCCAACCCTCCACAACAGACACACACACCCACACAGGCATCATATAATTTTGCATGCATGTCAGAGAGGAAAAACAGTGAGTGATGAAGGATGAAAACATTATTGGTTTTGCAATATTGTCAGGGCGCTTTAGCAGTCTTGCACAGATTGTGCAACAACAACAATAAGAAGTGGGCAGCTTTAAACGAAGTAATTATAATCGCATGAACAAACTCAGTTAATTTTTTCCACTGAAGACACATTTTAGTCCATAAATGCATTTTTAGTTATTCCTATGATGCTGAAAAACAAACAAACAAAAAAAATAAAATCTGTTCATTAGTATTGCAAACGTTAATGTTCTCCTGTCTGTTCAAGAATCTGCATCCTTAAAACAGCCCAAGAAGGTTTGTGATGGAGAGCCATGTAAACAGCCCATTACTGCAACTTCAACTGATTAACATAAGATTGTAATTCATCATATCATGTGCAGCTGGTGACATCTTGCAGTAGCATTTATTCCATGTTGATACATGCCTTTGGTTCCTTTTTGACAACTCAAAACAAACAGATTGCAAGCTGTCGCTACATTTGCTGAAGATGAATGGAGAAAATGAATCGGGAAATCAGGTGTGTCAGGTGATTAGCACAATCATGCCGGAGATCCTTGTGGAATCATTGGAACTCAGTATGTTTGGCTAAACACTGACAGTGAAACAGACTGTGGCAATAGCTGGAACCATGTGAACAACCAGCAGCGCATCTTACAGCCATTACACTGTACTGTCTCCTGTGCATAACCAAGCATTGCCCTGATCGTATTAACATTACACAGTGGTATTAAATTTACTGTCTGTGACCAAATATAAATAAAACAGTCACCTGGATACCCTGGCAGTGAAATTAAAAACAGCCTGTTTTCACAACTCTTTTTAATACACACCATGGTTTTTCTGTTGCTGGTAAAGCTTCTTTTCCATCAGTGATAAAATTTTAATATTGATAAATGCTTGTCAACATAGCAAATATTTATTTGACAAACCATATGATCTTTTGTGATTGTAAAACAAAAAATGTTGAAGTGTAATAAGATACTGTTTTACCTCAAACATGAATTTTGCATTTTACAGTAACTTTTACTATATTGATAGAGTACTTAACTTATATTAGCCCCAAATTCAAATAGCAGATACTTTATGTGTGATGAATGAAAGAATAATAACAATCATTTTCTAATAATCTAATACATTTTAATCTAAGAAGGCAAATTCTGTCAGCTGTATAACTGAGTGTGCATGTAACCTAAAATTATAGTTTAGGTCAGCTAAACATTAAGGAACTATTAGTGAAATGATAATTTACTAACAGGGCGACTTTTTAATCAAAACTGTGTAAGTGTTTTTTTATCCTTTTGAATTTAAGGCTTTCTTATCCAGTCGGTGTCTTTTGTGGGTGCGTAGCCAGTGTAAAGTTGTTGGTCCCTGGAATAAATATTATTTAAAATTATTACAAAACATGCACAGACATAGAAATCCTCTTTTACAGGTTGAAGTACATGAGAATTGCTGAAGATACTGTATATTTGACACATTTTCCATTAAACTACAGAAGTGGAATTAAAACTTCCAAATCCTGTTTATCCTGCACACTTCTGGACTCGGCAATGTGGGGAACTGAGTGATACCACTGGGGACATTCCGCTCTGTTGTGCAGCTGTCTTTTGCTAGTAATGGGACGCAGTCGCCAAGGAACCCCCTGAGTATGTCTACTGAGGGAAAACTGACGGGGGCAAAAGAGAGAGGAGAGATTCAAACGAGTGAGCAATAGTGAAGGAAATAGAAGGGGCATTTGTATGGTCTTCTCTGCCACTGAAGTTGTAAAATGGAAACATATTTCTCCCTTGTCAGCTACAGCAGATCTAACCCTCTTAGTTGAACTGCTTATGATGTTGTGTGGTGTAGAGGTGGACCGTAGGGGTGTCCCAAAGGCTTGTTGTTTCTTGTCAGAGATTAGATTGAACCAAGCGGCTCTGGTTCATACTCATGCCTGAGAGAAGCCAGGACTTCCTGTCACTGACCACAACCTCTGAGCTTTGCTCTGTGGCACTGCATCTAGATTTATTTCTTATTGTAGAATAAACTTGGTTATTTTCAAATAGGCTCTACCTTCTCTGGGGGTTTTCCATGCTGCTGAATATTTTGTTCACTGCGGCGCACTGCACAGTGGCACATTACTGGCCACTGGGAATGAAGAATTGAAGAGTTTTATTTACATGTCACGCATTTTCTTTTTCTATAAATGTCCAGTTTACCTGTTAATTTTACACATAGATTCCAACAACCACTCAAATGATCAATGCATGTTGTTGGCAAGGGACAACAATGAAATGCCATTATATTGTCCAACCAAAAATTTTATACAAAATGACATAAAATGTGATTATTATTGTTGATTTGTTTTGCTTCATTTGTGTGTGAATGTGCCAGGAATATGCCTGTGGTGTGGCATAAAATCTAAGATGAAATGTCTCCTTGCAGCTAGATTTTTTTTTGTTTGTCTAGACAAACAGAAGGAGAGAAGAAGCCCTTGTTTTCACATCAGTCTCAGCCACAACTATGTGGCAGGAAGACAGCGAATTGACAAAGTAATTGATTTTCTTCCGTTAGTATTATAAAAAGGACTTCAACTCTCAGGTTTGTGGTGATCAAATTTATAATTATCCTCTCCTCTAATCCTCATAATAGATTCAATATTTATAATTTTTTAGCTTCTCCATGTAGCACTCATATCGGATTTGGGGAATTGTATTTCATGATTGCCTTTAGACTATACTTAAATAAATTGCACCATAATTGTCTGGTAATAGAGATTTTTTTAGAAATCACCCCCCTTACTGTAATAATCAGTTTGATGCATGCTTGTCTGCTTCGTGAAGGAAGAGGTTAGCTGTCCCCGTTAGTTTTAGACAGAAGCTTTAAGGAGGAATCCACTGAAGGCATCTGTCAGTGAGGTAAAGAGCACTGACAGCCATACATCATCTCTGCCTGGTGCAGGCCCCTGTATTTAAAAGAGTACTGCAGTCAAAAGCCCATAAAAGTGAGTGACTCCTCAGGAGCATCTGCCACTGCATGCAGGGAGGAGATTCAATGTGAAAAAGGGGAGATAATGTGCTCACTCACTAATGGGCACCCGACTAGACACAGGCTCATTTTTCACATCATGTCATCTGTAAGGTTTGAATAAAAGTAATGGCCACAATGAGCCTGGATCTCTCCCAGTCATTATGGCTTTTGCTTCCTCACTTTTATTTGTGTTGACTTGTACAGTCGGAGGAGATGACAGTCTCTGGGCCTGTGGATCAGTCAGAGTGATGATCTGCACTGCTCTCCTCTGCTGCTGACAGGTCCCTTCTCTCTGGCAGGCATGTGAGGCCAGAATGCCGCGCTACGTCATATCAAATGCTGTAATCTGACAGAATAAAAGGATTTGCACACTGGGGACATCACAAACTCTGTCTTTTGTAATTTTCTGACAGAGACAGAAGGGGGAAATGAAGGGGTTTCTACAGTTTCATGTAGTAAGAATTAGTGTCAGTCAAAGTTAAGTGGCTATTTTAAGATAAATAGGAGAGGATTTCCGTGGCATGTTTTAGGGCGCTGGGCTTTAAAAGGCTATGCTAATGTGAGTAGATACTGATTGGTCGCTGGATGTTTTCATTTCCTGAACATTCAGAGTCGCAGGACACAGCATGTCTAAATATCCATTCTGAAAAGGTTAGTGTGTAATTAACGCTCAAATTCACTGCCACTGTCAGCCATGTTCAGTTCAGAATAACAATAGATGCCCAGATGTTAATCTTTTCATCTTTAGGATACACTGTGCAAACTACCCTATATTTTTTTTAGTTTAATTAGGTCTCTTTAGTAATCATTTAATGTATGTAATGTAATGTACGACAAGGTGAAGAAAATTCTTATATAACGTGTATTTTATGGTTCATCAACTACTTTTAAAATAAAGCACTGTTTTGTGTCAGCCCTTATAAAACTGGGAAGACGGATGAGAAAACAAGTGATTTCCTTATTAGGTTCAGGAGTCAAAGGCCTTCTTCCAGAGATGTGGGCTTCAAGAGCCCAGAAGATTAAGACATATATTGGATTCATGATGGAGGCCACACAGTTCATTTTCAAAATAAAACAGAATATTATTCACAGTCCTTTTAAAATTCAGATTGCTGGATGACCTGTGACTTGGAAGTAGTGCATTACATTTTCAATGAGCTGGCGCTATGTCACTAGAAGGAAAAATCCCATTTCTCGCCCCTTTGCCAAGGGAATTATGGGATTAGATCAACCATAGTTTAAGGAAATATGAGAGGAACAAAGATACTGTAAAGTAAAATTTTGGTATTTGCTATCATGCTTAGTTTGCCTCTCAAATCCTTTATACTGCAAGGTGTTAATTTTTGAAGTAAATGGAACTGAGACAGATATTTTATTGTGAGTCGCACTGAGACAGCACTGTAGTGGGAGGCAGCGAAAACAGTCCTGCTTTGTAAGGCAGTGAAAATCTCCCACTGGTGATATTATAAGAGACACATGCACACAGTTCTGCCTGATTTTCATATATATTAAAATCACTACCTACTGTGGCATATGAAATTGTACAAACCGCCAAGGCCGAAGCACACCATTGGAACGTCTGCTTCTCTTTGATTCGGATTTTCCTCTCAATTCTCTGACCCCCCAAAAAGGTGACCAATAATCTCATTCACACACTGTTTCCATCACAGACCACCACAAACCCTACATAAGACCCCAGAAGTAATATTGACATAGTTCAGCCGCATAAAAAGTTGCATGTCATACACAAATATTATGAAAAGTTAACACTTTCTTCAAGCTATTCTCCCTCCAAGCTGCCAGTATAATAGAAATCTCCATTTAATCCCTCCTCCAGGACAATGGAAATCTATGTTTATATACAGCACTCGCAGGGAAATATCAATATAATATATTTCCAAATTCAAATTTTACACTTACAATACTGAGAGCTTTGAGATATTGAGGAGGTATGCTGAGGATAATCAGTCAATAGACCTAGTGGTGGGCTGCACCACACATGGCAATAAACCCACAACTTAAGCATGGTGGTGAGCTCATTCCCACAGTACCCCCATCCAACCCCCATCTCCTTGCACCAATGCCTGCCTCATCACTCCACACAAAATATCCCACCCTTAATTGGTCTGTGCTCCTCCAACATGTTTGTAATGAAAAAAGCAGCACATAATTCTTAGTTTGTTGGCTGGCAGAGCCCAATTTACAAAAGTGGAGGTTGGTGATAAGCAGAGACAGTACGGCTATGGAGTGCTCAGAACAATGAATCACCCCGCTGCCAGGGTTGAGCAGAATATAATTGAGTCCAACATCTCTGAGCACTTTCACCATAATTAATGATAATCTGTAACAGAGGAATCTGAGATTCCAGTTCACAGAACTGTTTAATTAGGCCCAGTAATGAAAGCACAGGCACTACAAGAATATGGCCGGCCTCATGATTAATGATTTGTGCTACTGAACACAAAAGTGCTGCACCGTTAACTCCAACGGATGCTGCTGTGTCTCCCTGGCATTTACAGAACACCAAAATACATATGGAGCTGTTTGTATCCCTTATACAAGACACTATATAAATACTGTGTTTCTATATGCATGTGCTCCTGTTTTTATGATTTGGATAGACAAAAGACATTCTTCACTTTTTGTATATTTTGCACTGTATTTCAAAATGTAATTTTTGCATGATACTGAAGACAGTTATAATTGGCTGTTCACAAGTATCAATGTATTGCACTGATTAGAGAATTTGGTTTAGTACAATATAAATGACCCACTGTGCCCCATTAGTGAAGATATAAATGACACGATTCTATGATCAGAAATATATTTGTTAATAAGATACAGATTTGTTTGTGTGTAGCTTATAAATGTTTAATTGTAGGTATATTTTGTAATTATAATAAAATAAAATGTTAAATGTGATGCAAAATGACAGAAAATCAAGTATAAACCTTAAAATATATTAAAGGATGCATTGTAAAAGAAAAAAGAAAAATCGTTTTGAACTGAAAATAGTGATCTTGTACTTTCTTGGCTACACAGCCTGTAAAATTACTACATATTTATACAGTTGTGGGAAAACACTGTGCAAAAAAGACTGGCATGTGACAGTAAACAAAAAAAAAAAAATGTGTAGTACCATTCACTCAAGTAATAAAAAGGCACATAAGAATGGAGGTCTTTTACCTAAAAGTATGGATTACATTATTGAATGAAATGCTCCAGCTCCTGTTTATGCCTTGCAGGCATCTTTGTGGTTATTTCCTGGTACTATAGCCAGAGTTCTGCGACTCATAACACAGCAGCAAGCAGGGCTTTGCGGTAGCTGTGTGCTAGACTGGCTCCACCTTTTTAAATGAATCTCGTGAAATGCACAGGAATACAGTTATACCATTACAGAAACAAAATAAGATTTTTGCTTGGCATGAATTGGATTTATACCCAGAAAAAAGCTATTAGTCACTCCCTGTCAGTTTGTTGACTGGCCTGAGTTTGATGTTTTTGTGTATTTGACCACTGAAGTTAAATTTCACACTCACATATTTTAAACGTACTGCTTCCTTTAGTAAAAAATATGGTTTGGCAAATCAAGACTCAAGCTCAGACTCTTAATAGAAAGATCAGACCATTGTGAAATAATAGGAACAATATGCTGTACAGGAGCCTACTATTCATTTTATTCATCATACCTTTCAGTAAAATGTTGAAGTCTCCATCAAGCAGACACATGCCTTAGGAAACGACAGTGTGAAAGGCAATAAGTGCAGACAACCAGGCACAGAAGCTCAACCCTCATAAATCTATGACAAAAGTTTCCAAAAATGAGAAAGAGGACATAAGAAAGGAGAAAAAAATAGATGTATTCCTGTGAAAGAAATGACTGTAACCACCCACCCCCTTGCCTTCCCATTCCCCATGTCTAAATCTTGTTTAGTTCTTTAATTCTACAGTTTCTGACCTGAATCTGGCCATCGCTGCACATGAAAGAAATTACAAAAGCCTCTCAGTCACAGCAGCCCAGCTTCCTCCTGCACCACAGCATTTGTCATTGCCAAAACAGCAGAGTTTAATTAAGTGTTGTGAGCAGCCTAGTGAGAAACACACTTTAAATTAAACCTCTGAACATGCTGCTATTGGTTCTTTACCTTCTCAACAATCAGCAGGGTATACGGCATAAATTTCTATCTCTCAAGGGGGAAGGCAGCTGCTGCACCTCTAGCGATTCATAAACGGCTTGCCTCCCCAAGAGCAATCTCTATTACAGCACATTTCATTATAGCTCAGTTTGGAACAGCAAGCAGATGAATGTGATAATTAATGTCCCTTCCCAGCTAAACATTTTATTTACTCTTGATGAATTAATGGTTGTTATCATGTGTTTTGTTTTTTTTTAAAGGCTTGTGCTGTACGCCGGTGCATCTTTGTAGGTGAAAAGAATTACATGGTGAATTATCTTTTGAGGCATCAAGCAATTCTTGGTGCAAGAGAATGAATTAATTTAATCCCCTCTATAATAATGGGTCGTTTCAAGTTGGTAAGCATTTAGATTCAGTAATGCATTTTATAAGTGTGTCTTTTATGTTATCAAAAGATGCATCAATTGAGTCAATGGGAACAGCCATGGAAGAAGACACCAGAGGCCAGCGGCTGTTACATCTCTAGTGAAGACAGCTCTGTTGTTATGTGGCATTTAAATTTGCTGTGGAGATTATTTTGGTGTAAGAGCGAGAACAGAAAGGAATATTAGGGACAATAGTGCCTAATCTTTTTTAAATTAACTGGCACTCGGAAACTATATAATATGCAAATAATAGGCTGCCGCTCTATTGATCTTATGTCATCATGCTGGGCCTCAGTGTTATACCCTGTATAGGTGACAAGTACACGTTATTATGCCACAGAAGTCATGTACTAACCATGAGAATGTTGAAAGGATAAGTCTGGTAATCAATAGTAGAATAGATTTCCTGATTATACTCAAATCCTATGGAAAAAAAAAAACAAACAAACCCAGCAGTGCATGGATCTTGGTATAAAGTACTCTCCATTTAGCCAAATTTGGATGCATTTTAATAAGAAAAAAATAACTTCTCATACAACTAAACAGTATTCTCATTTATGTTGTGAACGAAACTCTTCAACCAAAGTTTTGTTTAGACATTTTTAGACACCAAAACTAAATAGATAGATAGATAGATAGATAGATAGATAGATAGATAGATAGATAGATAGATAGATAGATAGATAGATAGATAGATAGATAGATAGATAGATAGATAGATACCTTATTAATCCAAAGGGAAATTCAAGTTAGGTTTAGGAAAATATCACAGTTTGGGTTTAAGTACAGACCTTTTATAACATTTTAAGTCTCAACTGACCTGATATATAATTGTCTGTCTGAAATGGAGTCACAGTAGAACAATAAAAGAAATAATAACATATGTTGATATTTAAAGCTTTTGTGATATGTCACAAATTGAATCCAAGAGGAAATGCATTTCCTTCAAAATGAAAATAAGAATGCGGTTTATTTGTACTGTATTTTTTAGGAAACTGCAAAAACAGAGTCAAAGTATTGGAACTAACATATTTCTTCTTTTTATCAAGTTTGTTGGCAAAAATCTGAAGTATCAGCCCATTCTTAGCTTTAGAGTTTTTTTGTATAGCAACCGTGGACTCGTATGTTGTTGCAGTCTGTTGGTTTTGAGCCACCATGAGTAGTTCTTTGGAGCTCCATGTACTTTTCCTATGCTCAGATTAGATGAAGTGCAGCCTCTTGAGTAGTATAGCCCCATTTGTAAACTCATTCTGTATTGGACAGCCAAGTCCCCCAGCAGGCCAACCGGTTAAAAAAAAAAAAAAAACTAATGTCTGGTGCCCATGGAACATCCTACAAGTCAAGCACTGGCACAAACACAGAAACCAATCAATCAAACTCAGCCCACATGAACCTTAAACAAAGGTGGAGGTACATTTTCTATCCATGGTGGATGACATTTCCGTGTCCTCGTGTTGCTGCTGCTCCTACGTTTGAGTGATCAGACAGCCATTACAAGGTCCAGGTTTATTAGCGAGCCCATATAGGCCCGAAGCTCGCTGTGGTAGAGGTGTAATTCTCTACAAAGTGTGTCACGTTAAGTCTGTTGACTGATCCACACAACAGCTGGATGAGAGGACCTCTCACACCTCTGTGCAGCAGCCCTGTAAGGCAGCAGCAACGTCTGTAGCTCTCCGCACTGCAACCAGAAAGGAGTCTTGACATGCTTTTCATAGCTGGCTTGTTCATACTGGAGCTGGCAGTCACTTATACAAGGCAGTTTCCAGGTGCTAAATTGGATGAAGCATCTTGTCTGAATTGTCTCCACTTCACTTACTGCGTACTGAACATATATGGAAAAAAACAAGCTCAGCTTTCAGTATAATGTAGTCGATACAGAAGGGAAAAAGATTATCTGTGTTCGTTTTCTAGAAATTCCAGACATTCATGTACAATTCAAATCCACATCCTGCTGTACTTACAATATTTGTATTCGATGCAGCTTATTTGCAAAGGCTCTGCTGTCATAGTTTAAATCACTTCTTTGTTTCAGCAGCTATTTGATAGGAGCACTGTAACCTGCCCTGTGTAATACATTTGGGATTAAAGGAAGCATGGCTTACATCGAGTTCTGGTGGTAGATAACTTACCCCCAGTTCACACTACCAACGTGCAAATGTATTGGGGACTTATTAAGGTCAGAGTTGGATTTCTTTAATCGTTGATCATTTAAGGATGCTCTTCTGCTCTTCCTCTTTAGAATGCCAAATGATATATGATCGCTTCTACACCGCTAGTTAATGTACACTATTAGCTCTGTATTTAAACATGATAATGTAATTGATTCACAAATTGATTTATTGATGTTAATTCAAGTGTTTCATGTATTAATCACGGTAAAGAAATTAATTTAGTATATTTTATGAGCTGTTGTGCGATCAACTAATGATATGAATTAATCAACTTTAATAAGAATTCAAACACTATTGTTTGCCTAATTTGTCACTTTGTTAGAGGGAGAATGAACAACGGCCTTTTGATTTACAGCACATAACTCTAGTGGACTATTTCAGTGAATTACCCAGCTGATTCTGAGGGGGAGTAGGATTATACACAGAGTTATCAGTTAGTCAGGTCCATCAGGAGAGTTTATTCTACTCCAACTTTGCTATTTTTGTCTTACCATTGTTTTGACTAAATCACTTTAAGGACACTTCTCTGGTGTAGATTATTATCACAGTTTAATTAAAAAAAAAAATTCTATCAAAATGATTTTAAATACAGCTGTTGAGGATGGGACAATGGAGACTTTTCTTTGGATTTCAGTTCAATTGAATTCAAAGGAAACTGGCCTCAGCTCTGGCCTTCACCTCTTGTGTTCTTTTGTTTACATTGTATCCACTAACTTTAAAATCCACTGCAATAAAACTGTTTTTCACTCTTTGCTTTGAGTAAATTGTTTTGCACTCCAGAGAGCCATTTAAGTAGTTCATTAGTGGCTATGTCATGTCTTTAAAGTATTGATCTCTCCAGTCAATGGAAAAATAACAACCCGGTTATAAGCTACTTGTCCATAGCGATGGGCAACATAAATTATTTAAAAAGGGCAGATTCACTGCGGCCATGGAGCCATCAATCACAAGATATGGCCATGACAAAAAAGCTGTGCTTCATACATCCCTCCTATCTCCCCACAGAACAATTCTATCAGCCAGGTGACTGTGAGGAGGCAGGATGACCTGATGTCACTCACATTGTTGCCTCTGCCTTTGAAGGACCCAGCTCTCCTCTCTGCCCTGGAATGGGATGGCTAAATAGATTCTCTGTGTTTACCGCTGGCCTCCCTCCCAGTGCACACTTCAATTTGTCTAGCAGTAAAAGGTGGACAGAAGAGTTGGAGTTTCCCAAACAATGGGATGAATTTTTTATCAAGTGGTTGGATTGAGTTGCAAGTGGCACAATATTTATTCATAGGTGTTTATTCGGTGGTGTTCCACTGAAAAAGTGAATGATACAACTGTCGAGGTTCATACAAGCTGGTTTTTACGTATCCTGTGTGAGCTGAGAAAAGCAGCTCTGAGTCTTGATTTTCTTTCCTGATTTTTATAGTTTGGACAGTATATGCTGGTGTGGATATCTACACATGGGGCAGTAACAGAGATTCATTGCAACCTCTTTGCAATGACAGTATTAAAACCAAAATATTCTAGTATACACTCAGATGCAGCAGTTCTTCATCATTATGGTGTTACTGATTTAGCAAATAGTCTAGTTGCTTGGCTGCTTTTTTTCTTATCATATGGTTTTATTTTCATTCAAATTTTCTCAACTACACTCACTCTGATATCTGGGATCTCTAATTATATGATCCTTAACATATAATAGCCAAAAAATGTTACTTAACTAACTAACATTTTGTGGATACTCCATTCATATGTGCACCTCTCCTCTTTTTGAAGTACCAGACATCATTTCATGATTGCTGTAAAGTGGAACTAAATTGTTATGCAACATCAAGTTACAGAGCTGAAAACTGAAGTGATAGTTTTAATAGTGCTGCTTTTAATTAGTTTATCAGGTAAATATATCAAATATCCAACTAAATGTAACTTGTTTATGCATGATGTTCAGCATAATCAACAGACTAACCTTTCATTCTAACCTCTATAATGTTACTGGATAGGCTGGTCTTTGAAACCATAGAAATTCATGGTCATAATGCCACATGATCATCTTTTGTCCAATATAAATCACCCCTAAAGTGAACTCACCTGCACCTTCATAGCAGCTCATCAGAAACATAAGAGCATCATAAATAGAGCCATGAAAAGGCAGCCAAGCAAATAAAAAACACAGGGAGTTACTTAAGTGTGGCAGACATGTCTTTGAGTTTCAGTTTCAAAACGCAACTTTGATTAATAATTGATTATACAAACTCATGCTACATGAAAGGCAGGAAGAGGTGCCATTCTTGTGAACGGCCAGCCAGTCAAACGGCACTTTGTTGTTTCAAATGCTCCCCTGCATATCACTTCTATGGTCACTCCTCTAACCAAACCCAGCGCTGTGCAACAAAGACAGTCTGACAAAGTGCCGGCGCTGCCCTGATGAAACCAGACATGCAGGGATATGAATGACTACATCTAAGGGGTAATTGCTGCTGAGCAGGAGCCTCCTACCTCGTTTCATTTAGTCTATTAGCAATTTATGGCTGGTCTCACTCAGCTCCACACAGGAGGGGTTTGATCTAAATTCTCATGAGCTTTTAGGTGAGGCTGGGACCCAGTAGAGAGCCTTGGGGGGAAGAAAAGGGTTTCACTTACCACTGTTTTAATTCTCTTTGGCTTATCATTAATTTGTTGTCACAGAAGAAAGGTGAGCATCACATAAATCTAATTAAAGTTAATGGGATTATGATGCCGTACTCTGAGTCTCTGAAGTCCTGTTTTCCGGTTGTTGAGGCAGCGAAAGGACCGGTCCTCTTAGTACCTCATCACACTGTTGTGCTTCTGTGCTTGAATATGCAATGTATGACTGGATGAATGACATTATTTGTGTATATAAGGATATCTAATCCACATGACTCTGACACTGATTACAGTAGATGTAATATAGAACAGCACAGCTGATATCAGAGCAATAGCAAATTTGAGAGTTTTGTAAGATTTAGATTATTTAAAAAGTGGAATTTATGGTAGTCAAACTATAACACTGTAGCACAAATAGCACACAGAAGACATTTTAGCAGTCTTTTCTTGCTGGTGGTAGAGGTTCGTGGTGGGGGTTCAAGCCAAAGGCGAAGGTGTTGGTACTATCAGAGGCCCCACTGGCTAATGCCTGGTGTCAGCCCCCCGCTGACTAGGATGCAGATCTGGAAGCACTGGGGTGGGGGTTCTGACTGGTCCAACAACAACAGGCAGGAGGAGTAAGCATTCTAACTCTGTGTGATGGCTTCATGCCGCTCTGGCCTGGTGGCCTGCACACCAAGACATTGTGTTCGTGTTAGGTGAGACTCGGATATGTTTTGGAGTCAGCAGTGTTTGGAATTAGAGGTTGTTTGGGTTTAATAGCGAAGAAGATTAAAGGTGTCATTATGATGGCACAGTTTAACAATGACGGGAGACTTATTTATGCTGTGAAAAAACATCTTTAAAAAGCTTATTTGCTTTCCACGTAACTAAATAATCTGCTCAACAAATGTTACAATTTGTCCTACTGAGTGTAGCGTGTAGTATCTAGCTACTAATTTTCATCAGCCATACGCTACATGTACAGTTAAAGTGACAGTTTAAAGTGTGCTGAGAACAAACAGTCCTTATATCCTGGAATAGACACTGTTATGTATTGCATATTGATGCAACAATATAAAAGCAGGGAGTAAAAAATAGCCCAAGCTATACAGTACTCTCCATTCTTGCCACTTCCCCTCCAACTGTGCTGGTCTATGTGGCTCCAGTGACTGACAGGTCTGGTGTTTGCTGCGAAACTCTCTGTGGCACCTCCCTCCACAGGGGACTCTGAACTACCAGCCCACAGGAGTGACTCCCACTGGGACGGCCGAGGCCTAGTACTTCCTCCCCTAGATGACCTCTGACACACCCAGTTTGCGCTTGGTGGCCTTGAAGAGGCAGTCGTAGGGATTTCTCCCCAGCCAAGCAGCAGGTTGTAATTGATGTGGCAGAGACGTCAGCACTAATCTTTTGCTCTCTGACGGCCTCTCTGTAAGCCCCTCATCCACTCGACTCCGAGACCTGCCGTAGCAACCTTGGCAAACTGCTACCTAGTCAATTAGATCTAGCCTGTCTGCTCCCTGTTTTGTGTAAATATATCTCTGGTAGACACCCACCATGTTCAGTTATCTACCCCGGCACATTCAGGCTGATTTCTTAATGCCGCCGCATGCCACTATCAGGAAATGGAAAGCTAGGCTGATATCTCTTTCTGCAGTGCGCTGACTGATTATATATGGAATAGGGGGACACTGTTGATTTTCATATTTGTATGGAGGATTCCTATCTTCCTCTACATACCTTGGGTCCCACAGTACATATGGATATTCTAATCACACAGTTGTATATTCTGCAATACACCAGGGGATACCATTACTAATTTGTGTAAAGTAGTATGAATACAGTCGAGTGTGAAGCATATCACAAGCGCTGCTCTGTTGTGTGTTCACTCATCCCTCAACAATGTCAGTAACTTTGCTTTAGAGGACAAAACATGTCATGGGAAGAGGTACTACTTGTCACTGTCAGGGATGCATAGAGGACAACATAGCTCTTTTTAAATGGAGGCACGAGAGCAATGGCTGAACTGCATATCAAACAGTGGTTGCCTTTTAAATTGTTCAGAGAAAAAGTGTTCACTGCATGATTATGTTTGCTCTGTGTAGTTTCCAACATAATTGCACGGAGAAACAGTACCAAAATACTAAACCTGGATTTTGATTGCATGTTTGCTTGTTAACTCTTGTAACTATTATTTTTCTTAGTCACAAAGTCGGTCTAAAGTGTCCAAGTCTAAAGCAATTTGTCACAGTCTTGTTTAATGTTCAAACCTTTTCATACATTTAGGAGAGAAGTATTAAGGAATAAGAAATTGTTTAGTTCCCATTATAGCCAAACACTATCCCACTAAAGAAATATTTCACTTTTTGACAAATACATACTACTTTCTAGATGAAAAGGTTGATGGCACTGTCAAAAGTGTACAATAAATATGAATTGATAGTGAACTGTTAATTCAGCTTAACACAAGAGCTTATAATAAGGGAAATAACACAGCATTAATTACAAATTAATTAATAACTCACTGCAGGAGATAGGACTTTGTCGCTGCTCGACTGCTAGAGCTTTGTGAAATATTGCTGCCTCAGGTTGAGTGCTTTTGACTTAAAGTCAGCATGTGTAATGTGTCTAATGTGTGTAGCTTTTGTCAAATTCTGTCAATTTTGTGTCCGTGTTGATAAAGAATCTGGTTTCCCCTGCACTGTGTCAGCAATGTTCATCCAGAGTCACAGCTGCAAGAAAATTGTACCAATATTTTCTATATTGATGTATTTTTAATAGCAAAGACTGTTAGAGTTCTGTCAACACCATATTTTCTTTTAACATTGAAATAGATTCTTCACATATCAGTCCAGCAAAGTCACACGGAAATCAAAATTGAAATGCAACTACTGAATACTGTGTTTTTCTTTTGAAGCCCTGGCAGGATATGTCTGTAATCTTTGTCCAATCTGTTACCATCAGATCATTTCTTTAAACTAATTTTATAAATCTATTTTACAATAGACTTTACCTCTAAATTGTGCATTTTTATACTACATCATGGGTACAACATTTCACGTTCCATTAAAGCTGAATTTAAAAAGAACCTGATTCTCCTGTTTAGTATTGCCTAATATAAACTTGTACTATACAGGATGCTACTAGACAGATGGCAGACTTGCTCTCTGCACATGGTCCAAAGACAATCCTCCAACCTCTAGGGATTCCTTATTTATATAATTGCTATGACTAAATATCCCAACACAAGAGTTGTGATTATTTTGCAAGAGGAAGGTCAAGCCGGTGAGAAAAAGATTGAAAAGCTATAATTCGCCAAATAGAGTTCTGATCAGGATGCATGTAAATGTATGAAAGAGGGGCCCACAGAAAGCACACACAAGGTTAATGTGCTATGACTGTTGAAATTTCCATGATATGCCAGTTGAATAAAGAATTACAATGGAATGAACCATGCTGTTTACTCAAACTCCTCTTTTTTCAGAATAACAGCATGGATTATAGCCCTTTTGTCAATGAACAAATGCATAAAGGCAGGCAGAACTTTAAGGTTTATTTTGCGATAATGCATTACGGTGAGGGTATATAAAATGAATATATCAGAGAACTGAGACCCAGTTACATAGCAGTGCTGGATCACAGGTAAAAGATTAAAAACTAATTATTATTTGGAAGGTGTAATTCATATTTCAGAAGCTTTACAAACACAGCAAGTTGAGTCTTTTTGGGGGGAAAATATTAAGAAATTTCACATCTTTGAGTGACAGGTGAGTTGGTTTTTACTGAGAATTAAAATCAGCAGCATATACAGAGGTGAGATGTTCATCACAGTCTCATCTATGAGCAAACCCACTTGCAAACATTGGCGACATCTCCCCATGGCCTCACTCATATTAGGCAAACTCTGTCAGAAGAGAAGTCTGCTTCATGTAAATCCTGTTGATTAAACTCAGTCATATGATGTGAAATGGTATTATGCATAAACACAGATATGAATGATAAATAGAGGATATGAATCTTTTCAGTCGTAAAGGTTTCTACCAGTTCAATCCATAAGCGCAAGTTCACATCTCATGCTTACTGTGTTTCCATATTTCATGCTGTTGGCAGGAAACAGCTTGATGCAAATGTAATAAACAAAGCTAATAGATAATTAATAGAACATTTTACATATAAAGATAGAATTCATAGTATGTATTTTCATGGAGATCTATTCATATTAATTACACATCTGATTTTGAGATTATATATCTGTTTAAAAAAAAAAGCCACTGACGCACCCAAAGCTTGTTTGGTCTTTAGAAAGTTCAACTCAAGCTAATAAACAATGTCTTCTAAGAAAAGTCTCCTGAATTAAACAGTAAATTATTATAATTATTGTGTGATTAGCCTCTGATCTATTTGTTAATGACATTTCTCACAGATTCATGCTAAATTCAGGAGTGGTTTAATGTAAGCCTCCAGCAGTGAGGGAATGAATCTCAAACAGACGTGCACTCGGTTTCCTTGTCTCTGTCTTGTCCATGTCAGTGTTTATCAAAATGTCCAAGTGTAAGTCAGGAACATCATCAAATGTCTGAAAATATAATAGGTGCAAAATGTCAGGGGAAATAGCTTGGTGTTGCAGGAAGCGATGCCATTTCCATAAATGTTTAATTGATTGTAATCCTTTGTTGAGGAGACATTTGCACAATGCATGGAGTTCACACAATGCAGGATATTGAAATATCGAAGTAAAATAATTATTTTGATCCATCTGTAGCTTAATTGTCAGAAAATGCTCTGATAATGGCCTTTTATTTAGCATAATTATCTACCCCAAATTTAAAGTGGCAGGGAAAAATGAAAGTTGTAATTGGAAGTTGTCAATGACCGGAGTCAACTACTGCATATGTAATCATACTTTCTCAGATATGATTAAGCAGCTGAGAAAAAGCTTGAATTGTTAACAACAGAATACCTGCCACGGCCACTCTGATAGCCCTAATTGTTTTCATATGGCCACTCATTAGTGCTCATGTCGCTGATTAAGTCATATGTCAGCAGTGAGCAGCCATGTGAATTGTTTCCTGAGCTGTCAGACCAGGGGGAGGCTGTGAGATGTTAGCGATGGTAGTCATTCTCCTCCCCAGCCGGCCGGCCAGCCACCTCCACACGGAGCCACAAACCACCTCGCAGTCTGGTTTGGGGGCAACCATCTTTGCTTGATCTGCTCTGCTCGCTGCAGCCATGACAAGATTCACAATTCTCTCCCTTTATTTACACACCATCGCCCCAGCTCCACGTCACGTCAGAGTGGTATGGTCGCGCGGTCGCGGCTGACCCCAGGGTAAGGGCTGTCTCCACTGATCCAAGCTTATCCTGCTGGGGGACCAGACCCTGGTCATGTAATACACAGTGTAACAGCAGCAGCATTTCATGCCACCATACGAATGTCCTCCAAGAAATTAAGAAGCAGTTCAGGCTTTGTGCTCTAAAACAGTGATGTCTTTTATGTCAGACACTTGTCCTGTGCGTCCGTGAATATTTGAGCTTTTATTGTCTTATCTCTCAATACAACGCCGTCAGGATTCTAAGCAGACAGAGATACGCTACATCTTTATATAGCGATTGTCTGGATGTTTTTGTCACAGCAGACGGTCGCATAAGATGCTCTACCCACAAGCAAAGGTATTACCAAACCAAAAAGCTGCAGGAGGTGTCATGTAAATACCTAACCACAGTTAAAGTAATAGGCTATAAAGTGATCTTTAAGTGGAGTTTTAAGCACCCCCATAATGGCTTTGGCTGCCTTTTAGCAGACCATGTGACTCCCCCAGAGTAGTGATTATGAGTCACGGATGAAGAGGTCTTGTGTGTAGGTCAGCCTGTAAGCCTCACTTTCACCTGCCAATCTTTACTTTCCTTCGATACTCTAAGAGCCTTGTTCTTTATACTGTTAACTGTCTTACAGCAGGTGGTATCTGGTAAATTATGTCTACAAAACACCTCGACAAAACTTGGGTATACCCTCATGGAATTCCCACTGTGGAGAAAAGCCTCCAGAATTGAGAGACAGAAGGAAAAAAATTAAACAGCCATCTCATTTGGCATATTGTGGCATAGTAAGAGGAAGCACTGTATATATAATAGAGATGGCCATAAGGGTATTCCAGAAGTGTTTGGGGAATAAAAGTCCCCGCTCTGCCATGAGCTGTTTTTTTTTTTTTTTTGTCTTTTACATTACACAAGGACACTGATGCATGATGCTTTTTGAATCTTGCATTATGTTAGAGGTCGGAGGGCTAGTGTCAGGAAGTGGTCTTAATTTCACAGGGTTAAGGAAGAGCAGATTCACAGGGAATACAGATCACTTAGCACAAGCCTGCAACCGCCCTGAAGTTGGCGAGCTTTCTCCCATTTGTTAAGCACATCCTTGGGGCCGCTGAACCGTTGAGACTGCCAAGGTGAACGTGCAGTCCCACAAGGAGGCTGTGCTGTCATAGATCAGTGAAACAGTGATTCAGCTTCAGCCGTGTGTTTTTTTTTCCTTGAGTTCGCTTGTGCATGTTCTGTTAGTGTATTAACCCTCATCGTGTGAACGTGTGCATGTCCATGTGTGAAACGTGCTCTGCCTGTGTGAAAAGCCTCTCCAGCTGTGAGGTCCATGAGTCTTAAGGCCTCAAGATCAAAAAAATGTAAAAAAAAAAAAAAGGAAAAAAAGGGGAGGTGTTTATGCATTCACATCCTCTGCTGGACCTAGAATCAAACCTCTGTGTGTACGAGGAAATTATCTAGGTTTGTTTCTAGGAAATGTAATGTAATGATAGTAATTTTTTTCCGTTACAGAAAAAGTCATTCTCCTTTTTTTCCCCCTCAAACCAGTTTAAGCCAAGTTTAAGCCATTATATAGATTATACCAGAATCCACCCATTATTTGCCCAAACTAAAAGGAATTGTACATGTATCAATGATAATCCGATAATCATGCCGCTCCTAAGCTTTTAATTTGATTAAGTGTGTGAAAATTGAGGGCAGAGAGTCTCTTGGAGGATAACATCACAGACAGCGTCTTCTAATTGGTGCTGTAAATTTACATATGGATTCCTGTTTAATGTTTAACCAGTCTTTAATCCACCCAGCTCTGTGATGTCTGCGGAAATATCCGCGTCTGTCAGATGATGTGCGATTATTCCAAATGCGCTCGGGCTGTTTTTGATAAAATAGTAACAATTACTTGAGCTTTAAAACAGATAGATTTGGGAAGCGTTTTAGTCACGGTGAACAAAACATTCTCTCTTTCCCTTCAGGAATTGAATAGAGCTCTGCTTTCAGCTGGGATGTACACTGGCTATAGATGAGCAGCAGACAATAATTATCCCCATTGTTGTTTTCTTTGCAGTACACAGGTCCATTGAAATCGATCATCTCCCCTGTGCTTTTTTTGAAAAATGACAGATTAAAGTGATCATGTAGCTCATTTTAAATTAAAAATAATGAAGATAAAGCTTATCTTTTTGATCAAAAAAGGCCATAGATCAATGGCAATAGTGATACAATATTTATTGGAAAACAACCGCTCACGATTCATAGTTCCTTTTACAGACTTTCTGAGAGCTTACACATCAGTCAATCAATAGTTTTGGATTAAGTGTTACTGGTGAGTTATATGAGGTAATATAGCGGAGAGAGATTTTTCATTATGTTGCCTATAAAGTTTTTTTCTTTCCCTTTTCTTTTTATTTCCTCTAATTCTCAACTCCCTCATTGTTTGTTTTTCCAAAGCCTTATTTTCTTTCCATTTTTAATAAGCCGAACCAAACCATTTTCACTTTTTACAGGCGGTTTCACTCTTTCGGCTCTGAGTAAATGGTGACTTTATTTCCATGAAATTCTCAAATGACATAGATTTTACTTTTGCATAAAAGCATGAAGAATGTGCCTAATATTGGCTGCATTCATCTGCTAAGTGGACATTTGCATGGGTGCAAGGGGAAGGGGAGAGGGAGAGAACCACTAGCCTCCTGGGGTGACAGCAGTGCAGGGGGATGACATGTGACAGCTGTGACAGTACTGAAGGGGGGTGGGCAGGCGACTTGCTGCGCCCCCTGATCCAATTACGCCACACGGCCCCCTGTCAGACCCAGCAGCTTGACTCCAGCCACTCGGAGGACAGTATTGATCTCTTGTCAGGAGGACCAGTTGCCCTCCCTTACAATCCAGCACCGCTGAACTTTCCAACCACCCCGCCATCACACCCCCACTTACACCCACCATCCAAGCTGCTATCCGTTCTCCTGCCAACCACCCTCTTAAATGACTGGTAAAATCGGGTTATGGCATTCAGGTAAGGAGACAGAGAGGAGGTCAGAGGGGCTGTGTGCTAAATACCCGTTGCTGGTGAGGGAGAGCGCATAGCATCCTGGGAGTGGTGGTGATGCGCCTGTCCAGTTCTGTGCTCAGTGCTGTGCTTACAGTATTTCACTAAAGGTCTGAGAGGATGCTGCCTCTTTTGGCTTGTATGAAAGCGTTTGATTTGAGATGATGAAAAGGCCATTGCAATTAGCAGGCTGTGGTTCATTTTGCCACATCCAGAATGGAGTGGTTGAGACAATGGCAGCTGCCAATAACTTCAGCTTACAACAAACAGACAATTAGGCCGGGGCCTGTTACCACCGCTAGTCCCACATCTCTAGACCTTTGCACCGGCCCTACCCCTGAGCATCTGCAGGTCAATAGGCAATGATATTGCGTGGAGCAACAGCTTAGAGCAGAGGTTAATCAAACCACAACCACACACTTCAGCTGCATTCAGCTTATTATTCTCACCACAAAGGCCAAGAGCAGGAGAGGAGAGAAGGAATTCCTTTTTTCTTCAGTGAGGGAGATGATCTCACTGACAAGATTCTTAGGTTTGGATTAAATATGTACACCAGCAACCTCAGATTGCTTTACAACACAGAAATGTGCAGTACATTACTGCTGTCGTATTTCAACTCTGCTATTAAACTGTGAGTCAAATTGACCCATTATCAGTTTTGAAAATATTCTTCATTGAAATTCTTTGAATTTTCTGTATTTGCAGTTATGGCCTTAGTGTAAAATATGAGCACACTGATTTCTTGAGGAATACATTGAATTTGTACGTGTCTTTGTGTTAACAGGCATTTTATTGTGTTCACTGGTTCTAATCGTGTTGTAGGGAAAACATATCCAGTGCTGCTAGTGATAATGCGAAAACATATGACACCAAATGAGCTTCAAAGAGTGAAGGCTGAAAGGTGCTTCTGCTGATAGGCAAAAATGTAAAGAGGGTCACTGAGGTCAGTAACTGGTTTTATACTTCTATGCTCTATAACATACCACATACCACCTGTCAAATGCAGGTGAAAGTTTTATTTCATCATACAGTATGTGTTTGGTGCTAATCAGCCAAGACTGATGTTACAAAAGCAAAACTAGAAAAGCACTCAGAGAGCACAGTACTCTGCCAAGGCTGTTCATTCCCCCATATGGCATTGTCAGAAATGCAGCATTTTCTTTTAGAAATGCAGCATTTTTTATTAGTTACTGATGATCAGAAATCATGGCAACATAGAATGTGGTGATTTTATATAGATGTACACACCCTACCTACCCAAAATGACTTTGCGCTGAGCACAAGCATGTGTTATGCCTGTGTACATTATGCATCACATCATCTAAATGTGTAGTGATCGGTGGGAGCTGATGGGATTCGGAAACACCCCGACAATTTAATCAATTGTTCCTTGCATTATTTCCAACGGGTAAGTCCGCAGCGGTTGATTTGTAGTAGGATCACAATCATGTGATCATCAGTGGGCAGCTGACGTAGTGTTCAGTTGTCATAGTTAGAGTGACTCCATGCTGCTATCTCACAATGATACAGAAATCTTTAACAAATCCATGCATCCAGACTACAAGCCACATCCCTGCTAAAATCTAATCGTTTGGTCCTTGTGTCATTTCTGACCTTCCTTGAAAATTTCATCCAAATCCGTTTGTGCATTTAGGAGTAATGTTGCGAACAGACAGACGGACAGACAAATAGACAGACAAACCAACGCCAATCGTCACATAACTCCACCACATTCCTTGGTGGAGTACTACATTACAGTTAACATGTTACACCTTACAGTATACCTGCTCAGCACTGTCAGGTTGGCATGCTTTCATCTTTTTCAAAAACTGTCTCTCAAATGGAGTTGGATCAACTAAGTTGCTTGACACTCTTGTAGATATACATAGACCTTTCTGTGAATCTCCACAGATGGATAATTCTTGCATCTGCCCTTTCAAAAAACACACTAAAAACAAATGTTTGCAGGAAACAAAAACTTACTTTGAATTATCCTTAGAAAATATAATATAGGATGAACAAACTGAGAAGGAAAATATCTTGTTTCTGAATTCTCTGGTAAGCCATAATTAAATTTTCAATTTGAACTCATTATTCATTTGTGGGTGTATTTAAACAATATACATTTCAGTTCATCCTGTAGCATAATGCATGTGTTTCTTTTAAATAAATTTTAAAAAAAAAACAGGATTATTAAATATGTGTGCAATAATTAGTCGATCAGTCAAACTTTTTTGTGTAGCACCCTTGCAGAAAAAGACAACTGAGTGTGCTTTAGGGATGACTACCAAGCTTATATTAAAACAGTTTGAATGTAAACAGTAAAAACAATTTGATTGTACTGAGAAATACAAACAGTGAAATTCAATAAAGATTAAAAATAAATAGTGAAAAATAAAATAATTATTACATTGTAATCAAAAGCCAGGCTAATAATGTAGTGTTGCTGTTTCCAGATTCCCAGGCTGACTTTTCCAACCATTAGGAAACTAAGAGCTGCAACACCAAAAGTTAGTTCTTGCACTCTGAAGCAAAAAAAGTTGCAAGATAAGTCTTATATACAGAAGTGACTGTACAGAAAATGCTCCATTATATTATTGGCATTACTATCCATGCTAAGGCATGCTGTAGACATACAGAAAAAAAATAGATATATGGCAAATCAGTGTGATGAACTGATGCCGTGTGTGTACAGCACCATGAAATTGGGCACAATCTGGAAAGAAGCTCATAGTCACTTTCATGGTACATGCAGTGTGTATCCAATCCAGAGTGTGAACATTACCCTGGCCACTCATGCATTCAGTTGTGACACCAAAGAGCTTTGATCAGAGGTTATGCAGAGGTAGACTATTCATGTTTCTTACTGGTTCAAAAAATACAAAACAAGGCTTTGCAGTGGAATCTGGATTCTTTATCTACCATGTCTGTTGTCTTTCTCTACAGTATCTGCCAGTATTTTCAATCTGTACAGTAGGTTTCTGCCAGATATGTGATAACATAAACTGAGAATTGAAACAAAGTAAGCACAGACAGATTGTTTAATCCCTGCTTGATCTCATTATCACAGTTCAACTGCAAAGTAATGACCTCATCTCAATGCAGGCTTATAAAAAGGAAAAGAAAGAAACATTCCAATAATAAATAGGTATGTGTATTGTTTCAACAAACTAACCACTTCATTTAATAATTGATACATTAGTATTTTGTTTTTTTTGTGGGTGGGGTGGGGTTTGGACTGTTGAAAGAGAACAGTAATGACTCATTCTTCTGCACAGTGAGCTCTTCAAAGACGACTTTTCAATTTCAGCATCCAATTTCCACGTTTCCCTCTAATGCAATACTTTTGTAGTGAGTAAAAATAGGCTGTATCTGCACCAGTGAGCTGAGATAGGCTGTTGTGTTACTGCCAGACTTATGTTCAGTAAGAGTGTTACTTTTTTTGAGCAAAGTAATCATTCATGTAATTAATCCAGAGGAAACCTGAGAGGAAAATAACCCAGATCTATCGTCGAAACACCAACTCACTCCTCTGTGTTGGCTGACTTAATGATTTCTGGGACAGAGAAAGGGATGTAGTGCACTGCTACTTTTTTCTGTGAAATAAATCAAGTATAGTACTTCAAGGAAATAAAATGTATGAAAGAGCTGTCAGGAAATTGTAGCTTTGGCTGTATCATACAGTTTGCACTACTGTCTGATTCGCAGTAGTCAGTGAATCCAAGTACAAGCAAAGATGCAGTTCTGCCTGTCAGACTGAGAGGCCTCTACTATAGTTTACTGAGCAACATGGATTATATAGACATTTATGTAAAGCAGAGATTACAATCCAGCAGAAATTTGAATTCTCAATTTCTATATGAGACAACATAAATTCTTATGACACTATGGCGTTTAGTTTTTCAAGAGAGTGAAACTAGATGCATTTGTGGAGACTAACTTATGTTTCAGGTTGCTACTATGGTCTGTGGCATTATGGATTGACATTTGAGGGCTGCTGTTTTTCTGAAATATGTTTCATTTCATAGATCTGTATTAGTCTGACTCACCGGATGTAGGCTGGGAGTATAAGCCTGCCATTTCCGCTACGCATTCCACACGACATTCTCCTCCTTTTCTGCTATCTGCGTGTTACCGTTTTCAGAATCAGCTTTGCTACAGGAAACGGCTACATAAACATCTGAGTGGTAAATTGCGTTTGACATTTAGCTAATTTTTCAAACATTTGGATCATGCCATTGCTGCATCTTGGGGGCTTCGCATCACCCAAGAAGATTGTGACTGATGTAAAGTAATATTTTCTTATGTTCCCTTTAGAGGGTCAGAGCATTGTTTTTCTCTGTTACACAATGTTAATGAGGTGCAGCCAGACCATTCTACTGCACTGACACAACACTTTGGAGATCGGTCTGACATTGCAAGACTTGACCCGTGTAAATTAAAAGAATGGTCATGGTTTTTTTTTTTCAACATGGACACATATTGCTGGCTATGAACATACATATATCCCTTTATACCATTCAGTATTTGGGAGGGCCATGCAAGCAAGTGGTGAAAGTGCTCAGTTATATCCATCCATTTTATTGACAGTCTTTCTTTCATTGATCTAAATGTGATAATGGAAAATGACCAGATAATTAAAGCTCACAGACAGGAATAGTCCTCTACCCATAGCACTCTAGTTACTCAGTGATTTGCATTAAGTTGATTAGTTACTATTACAGTGTCTGTTGCAATGGAATGGATGTGGATTTGCAATATTTGTGTCCAGACTTGGACACAAATGATACGTGATGTAAGCGATGATAGTCTGACTCACTGGTCTGCAGTCTTTGGATTTAAGCTTGCCATTTCTGGAGTGCATTTTACATGGCTTTCTCCTCCCCTTCCACTATCTTTGTGTCACTGTTTCCTTTCTCTCCTTCACTATGGGAAATGGCAACCTCCAAACACTAACCTACAAGCTGAAAATGACGAGTTTTAGGACCGTGCAATACGGCATGCTTGCTGTGTACTTCTGTACTTCTGGTGAATTAGTCATTTTAATGAAAGTGCTGGTTTCTCTGTGTGCAAATGTTTCACCAAAACAGTTACCTTGTCACTATTTTGCAGGGGCACTGTTGCTGCATCCTTGGCTTAGTTCCACCCAACATGACTGTGATTGGTTAAAGAAATACCAGCAAGCCAGAGTGTTTTTTTTTTTTCACTGTTAGCACAATTATAGTGAGATATAGACCGTTCCCCAGTGCTGTGCAGAAAGGTTTAGATATACAAGAGTAAGACAGTGGTGACTCCGTGTTTGGAGACAGTCCTTCCATTAAAAATGCAACCCCATTGGCCATTTGTGCAAGTAGTTTATTAAAAGCCATACTGTAATTTAATTCTTGAGGCACCTCTAGTAATCATGTGAGAAAGTGTCCGTTTCAGCAAAAGCCCAAAATATTCACTTTAACCCTTTGATGCACAGTGTGGATCAGGAGATACCCATTTTCCATTGGATTTGGGCCACTTTTGATCCATGTTGCACATCAGAGTGTTAAGGTGACAAAGCCCTCTAGTGGCCATAGTATTTGGAGGTGAAGTAAAGACAGACTTCAGGTGACATTCTATTGAAGACACAGAATCTGCATAGCGAGGAGGTTGGGGTAGATGGATGGACAAAACATTGGACTTTAATCTCTATATTTGTGTCTAACAAGCAGTCAACTGTGTTTCTTTTGGCCATGTTAACAGAGGTCCTTTAACCCTAACATGGTACTTAATTTCAACCTCAACTATTTATTCAAACCTATCCAAGTTGTTTTTGTGCCTAAACCTAACCAGACCTTTGTCATCACACTGTCACATCCCAAAAGGGTCGATCATCTATTTTTTCATCAGTGATTATGAACGGTTTATTTGTAACATACAAACATCTCCTGCTGCTGTTCATTCCCTTAGGTCCTATCAGAAGGTAGATACAAATGACTTTTATGATTGCTTATGTTGGAAAATATTTGTATTTGGTTTAGAATGAAAGGGTGATCTTCTTGTACGAGTGTGAACATCTAAAAAACCTTGAACAAAAACATTAAAAAATATAATGTTCTTTGTTAATGCCAATGTAAGAGGCACTATGGCAACATAAAAATAAGTGTTTTTTATTTTTTTATTTTTGTAAATTTACTTGTGTAAATCATACACAAGTCAGAATAAACACTAAGGATTGTACAGATTCCTTTGTAAAGAAAAAAACATGCATATTGTCTAGATTTCACTGGGTAGTTGAAGTACAGTGACTAAATTACACACTTCCAGCAGCTCTTTGTGTCTCTATTTTCTTGCTACACTCCTTTTTAATTTCTTCAATCAAAGTGAAATTTGCTCTTCTGGTGCGATGCCTCACATATAACAAATATAACGATATCAGACACAGAGTAGCCTGCTCTCAGGGACACATCATTGCAGCATGGACCAAACTGGGACACCGCTTCCTTTTTGGAAAGTGCAATTATGAGTGTTTTTAGACATCCCAGTGACATGTCATCTGTAAACCAACATACCACTAGCACTTCTAGACCAAAGATATTTGTCACACCTTCTGTAATGCACCATCGAGTTGCTGAAGCACTGGGTCTTCCAGAGGGGCCCAGGAGGGGAATCAAGGAATCTGTCGAATTAATACATGCAGTGAAGATTCCTCCTGTCATCTCGGCTCTCTTTTACCACTGGCTTTTAAAAGCCATTTAAAGGCAGCAATAAACTGAACGGGACAGACAAGCTTGACAGCGACTCCTGAAAGAGCATCTGTCTCCTTTAACACTTAAAAAAACTATGATACTGTCTTTTACACATGAGCTTAATTTTAATTAATGAATTGATTTATGTTGTCAGTGACAGAGCCAGATTGTTTAAAATATGCCAAAAGCAATCTATATATTTCTTCCTATCAGGAATATTCCTGAATGTACATCAGTCTGCAAAATCCTTTTCTTAATTAGACACGTGTTTGAAATTATAAACCATCTTCGTAGCTTTTGATGTACAATGCAGTCATAGTTATTTTTCACACTGTTAGGATCAAGTGGACAAACAGGATATCATGAATCACTGTGTTCACTCCAGGTGGCTTCATGGATTCACGCCTTTAAGTAGAACAGAGATTTAAAAGAAGTTTAAGGACAAAAGTTTCATGTTTTTAAGAGCGTGTTTCTGAGTGTCATTGTAGATAAGAAACTGTGATGTTCAGTCACAGCAGGGTTTATCAAGATTAACAAGCTGATGGCTGCTTCTCCTTATCTACTTCAAACCTAATTTTTTACCTCACACCAAACCTCAATTTAAATGAGCCATCTCGTACACTCAATATATTGGCTGTTAAATTAGAACTCCTTGCTGCATTTCATATAATAATACACCCTGGAAAAGATGTGCTTAAAAAGAATAAAATAATTTATCCCAGATAAGGAAAGAGATCTACATTTATTCCATATTCTGTGCCTGCTGTAAACTACCTGACAATTGTTCATTAATGATTCCCAGTAAATTCCTTAAAATGGTAATTTGTCATCCTGTCACTTCATTTGTGACCTAAAATTCCTCACTAGAGGCATCATCAAATAAATTAATCACTACCCAGGATCCATTTCTCCCTTGTGCGTGCTATTATACCGGGCTCTCTTGTGTTTCTCTTCATTTACATATATTTAATGGCCCAGTTGTGGTTGGTTGTACCATGCGACTTGCACAGCTCGTGTCAGGTGAAATATTCCAACTGCCACAGTCTTTAACAGTGCGAACCATGTCTTGTTCATTTTCCTTGAATACGTGAAACACAGGAGAATAAAGAGAATTAAAGACATTTTATGGAACTGTAAAATCAAAAGTGCACATTTTGCAGGTTTCTGGTTGGGGAATTACACTAATAAGATGGCACACTTTTGCAAAACGCATTTTAAGAGAAGCATTTTTCTGACATAAGCAGCTGTTTTTTAAAAAAAAATCAATTTCCTTTACAGTTACTGAGAAGAAAAAAAGATTAGAAAATTAAATACGTAGGTTGTCTAGACAATTTGGCTTTATTTAATTGTATCTCATTAGAGCACATGTGAACAGTACATTACCCAGCAGACAGATTGCTTTGTTGTGCTTCTCAGGGGGATTATGATGTTGAATGTGAAGCTATGATCGTGCACAGGACTGAACTCCAAAAATAAAAATTTCTGGGCCTGAATAGTCGGAGCAAGATGACCGTGAGATTCAATTTATCATCACTCTAAAGTGCTCTAACTGCTCTTTTTTTAATAGGAAACTTTGAAGTTCTGTATTGGTTTACAGTTGGTGCAGTACAGTCATTTTAAAGACAAATGGAGAAAGGTGGAAAAAACAGAGAAATTTCAAAGACAGTGTAGAGTTTCATCTACCTTTATTGTAATTAGTCAGCAATTCAGACATTAAAAAGCCATTAATTAACGTTTAGTATATTATAATTAATTTAGTATAATTTAATTATGATTTCAAAACGAAGTCATTTTTCCATACAGCATCCTTGTTGCACAACTATTTTGTGTGAAAACAAAGTTGTGGTGTTTAAAAGCACCTTTGTACATTTTGGTAGGGATGCATGCAAATGAATTACATTGTTTTCCCATTTTTGGACAAATAAAAAAAACAGCCCAATTATTTTTATGAGCCGAGAGCATGTCATGTTTTGAACTTCCATCCTCATTAAGGGTGCCTAACACCAGAGGACATGTGAATGTGCTAGGAGCAACTACCAGAGAAAACAACAACCCCATGTCGCTAAAGGATCCTCTCTCACCCAGCCACCCTGTTAGAACCTCACAGCCCATTTCAAATGAAATTAGCATAATTAAGAATTAACGTGCATTAATTGTTGTGCTTAATGCAAACTGAAGCCAAATGTGTCACTTACTGCAGAGGAGCTGCTAAATGCTTTGTCACCTCCTTAGTGGCGCTTTAGGTGGAAAACACTGCGCATAGCGCAACAACTGCTTAGGATAGATGCAAGACTAGAACATTCCACACTTGTGTAATTTGTGCTATTGCACATTTTCTGCACAGTCCAATGCAAGTGAACGTCTGGCTGAATACATACGGATGGGTGACAACTTAAAAACGGGAATCCTTTAATCCAACGGTGAGGTGGATCCCATTGATTTGTTAGACTGAGCAGGGCATTTTTCCGGCATGGTTTGGGTCCACTGCCCAACACCTTCATCGGAGGGAATATCTTTGGGAAGATGGTGCTTCAATCTAGAGCTCCAGAGATCTTGTGGCTCATGGTGGCCCAACGCTAAGATACTTTATGTTGTTTTTTTCCTTTAATTTGTCACGTGCCTAACCTTTTTGCCTCGGTTTGTTGCGATGCCCCCGTTAGTATGCACTGTCAATTTGGCTAGCTATTTGCTTTGCCAAGCAAGCACAATTTTTCCATATTTTCAGCATGACTTATGTTTGGTAATCCACTCAGTCTGGCTTGATCAAGTACCTTGTCCTCTACACAACACACACTGGAGGGAAACAGGCGGACTCTTCTTTGACCAGCAGGTTGACTAGCAAGTAGCCACTTTATCCTGAGAGAACCACTCCATAATAGATCTCTTAATATTTATACCAGGGATTTGTTTTATATTTAAACCTATTCCTGTTCCCATCCAAGTTGTTTAAATCACATTCTCCAAGACACCAATTGATAATATTTCTTAAATTTTCTAAATTACTTAATACCATTAAAACTACTTTTTTCCTCCAGTTTTAAACTAATTGATCTGTGCACCACTTTCCTCTAATGACCTCATGGCCTCTACACATCAAGCTCAGGGGAGTGGGAACAACTGTGCTCAGACAGAAGAGCCGCTTGTGCTGCCAACATGAAGCACCATCAGTGACAAATAATAAACATCCCTTCAGCTGTAAAGCTTGGCCGACATGCCTGCTTGTTAAAAGAAAAATCAAGCAGTGTATTGATCAAGGAAGTTTGTGATGTTGCAAAGGAAGTGCAGACGGAGGACATATGAAGGGACGATTGGTGTAACCAGGGCACAACCTGGCAATAAAGTGTGGCATTTAGAGAGTGCAGAGCACGTAGAGGGTTATACTGCGCTGTGCCACTTTGGCTGGTGGAGGAGCTGTCCTTTTTGCTCTTACTTTGTGGTCTGTCAGATGGAAAGATGATGGAGGGATGATCAAAGGAGATCAAACAGATGTTGCTAAAAACCTCAGAAGATAGGTGATGTACTAAATCTGTAACACTACAGGACCTTTTCTACTAGAAGTTGACTATGGAAGTTACGTACATGTCTGCTTTTGTATATCTTGCATTCAAGTTTTAAGGAACAAAACATACTGATGATTGTATGTTCGTATTATGATAGATATTCATGTGCGGCACTGACATGGATGCACTGTTAAAATGAACATTTAGAAAGTGGTCTTGTTCAGTGGTTTGTCAATCCTTTTTTAATTGAATGGTAAGATGTGAAATCAACCAGGACTGTAGCTTCTAATTATTTTCATTGCTGATTAATTTGTTGTTGTTTTTATAAATTTAATTCATCATTTGTTTAGTCTATAAATAATGATTTCAAAGAAAAGAACTCAGGGTAACATGGTATAACTGACAGAAACACAAAAATATTCACTTTTTCCATTTCGCACACAAAGATATTGAACCAGTAAATATGAACTAGTAAATATTTAGTACTAGTTTAGCGGTCAGTGCTGAAACAACACAACAATCTCAGTTGCCATTAGATAGATTGCACTAAAATTTTGTTCAAACATGCATGGCCACCAGGGGATGAATCCTAATGACTCTGCTGATCCACTGACATTTTTATTTTATCCCCACCAGCTTGACATTTGATGTTTTTTATAAAATATTTCAGTTATTGGATGGACTAGCATAAAACTTAGCACAGATATATTTGTCTTCAGAGGTTTTATCTAGCGCCATCATCAGGTCAAAATGTATTTTTGATGACTATAGCGGCCAAGCATTCCTGTCGGTCATTTTCAGTTTCGTGTTAATTAGCAAACTTTAGCTTGCTAACATTAAAGTAAGACGCTGAACATGGTAAATAGTATAGATGATTAACATTCTCACCTTGTGTGCATGTTATGTTGCTAATAGTGCTGTCAAACGATTAAAATTTGTAATTGGATTAATCATGGTGCCAGATTAATCCGCATTAACGCGTTAATTTTCACAGCCCTAGTTGCTAACAATAGCATTTAGCTAAAATCACCACTCTGCCCATACAGAGTCTCAGAGAGCCGATAGCATAGTCGCAAACTGCCAATCTTTTTCTGTGGTAAATGGCTTTTAAAAAATATGAAATGAACAAAACTGCTGAAAATTTGATAGTTTTTTTAGGTGGGCAATAAATCGATTAATTGTTTCAGCAGTAGAAACAGTTCAACCAATGTATAAAATATTATTAATTGGTGCAATTTCTGAATTTGTGCATGTCTTTGACTTTTTTTTTTTTTTTTTAAAGAAGTAAATTATGAATAGCAAAGCTGTGACTTCCCATTGTTCAATTTAAACGGTTTGCCTTTTAAGTGTTGCTTTTTTTTTTTTTTTTTTTACCTCAAGTGGATGGCTTTTGCTGTTTTCTCTCAATCTTACAAAGGAGCAGGGCCATACATTTACAAAGAGCTGGGAGATTTTCCACATTAATCTAGATTTAATATTCATTTCAAAATACATTTTCCCTATTAATTAAAAGTAAACCATGTATTGTATGGTACATTATCCCTCTAACGGCCCCATGTGGAGACTATGAAGTGGAAAACTAATGGTGTAGACTTTAGCATTTGGGTTTTGCTTGAGTCATTTACATATCTGTAAGAGGATGTCGATGTATGTGCAAATAAGCAGAACTTTATGTGTCCCGTGCTTTTCTCTCCCACCACCTCTGTCCTCCCCCTACCCTCCCCTCCCCGGTTTACAGAGGAAGTCAAAGAAGAAGTGTTGCCTCTCTCCCCTCAGCTAGAGAAGGTAATGAGATTCTGTGCACCCTCCATTACGAGGAGGATGAGAAATCTGATTATTAAGGAGAGGCATGTGGCAGTAAGAAAAATCTGTTTGTTTTTTTTCTTATTGTATCACCCCAAGAAACAAAGGTGACCCCCATGTTCCGTTCATTAAATCTCGCCTCCTCTAATTTATCAAGGTAAACTATCACAGTTTCTGCTGAGCTAATCAGAAATGGGGAAACTTGTTAGGTGTGCCTCAAAAGGACACATCACAGGATTTGGATATCACTTCACATACTGAGTAGGGCCTAATTCATGCTTCCCACTGCACAATGAATGTTTTATGGACATTAGCATGAGTGCGTTGAGATTTTTTTACATCCAGGAAACTTCGGGACAATGAGGATGAATTATGACCTCCATAACCGCACAAGTGTAATTATTTCAAGGACACAGAGTTGCTGCAGGTGTATCTTCTGATGCAAATATCACAGAAAATATCATTTTTGCTGCATATTGCGGACCCATAGTTTTTGTTTTTTTATGCTACAATTACAATGGGCAAGCATTACTGTATTGTGTCACACTTAGACAGATAAAGTGTTATTTTTGTGTCGACTATTCTGAAATACAGAAAGGTCAATTTTGTTAGTCAACATTGAATGACCGTGAATCTACCTGGATTATTTCTGTTTTTGATCATTTTTCGGGAATTCCTGCCAATCTCAGCACGTTTTAATGTCCACACAAATTGAAACAACGCACAAAACTTATAATCCTACTTTCAAAATGCATGCCCCTTGGAGTAAATAGGAAGAAAATCTTTTTTTCTTGCGGTCTGGGAGTTGTTAAGAGCTATTTAGAGCTGTTTGGTGTGAGGCGGTTCGCCTTGAGAGATGTGAGAAACGTCCCACACATCAGCACGCTGAGTCACTGCTGTATGCCTAACCAGCAACAACTTGTGCCCGTCCCTCCTCTCAAATGTCACATGAGCTCATGTCAACCAACACTTGTGGCAGAGGCACTGCACATGAAACAAATTAAAGAGATTGCTTTCCACAACGGAGCAATCCATTTATTCAAGAACAGGTTGTAGTAGCACAAGTAGAAAGTAGTGCAACATGAAGGCCTGTAATAACTGTAGTGCAGGTTTTATCAACAGTATTTGAAATGATTGTGCTCGCTTTCTGGTTTTAAATATGCTTTTTAATCTCAGTAAATTTAAAAACGATAGGTTTGTAGTAAGTGGTCAAAATAATTGCCTGCTCTAACTTTCAAATCTGTAATAAACACAGTCTAATAGGCATATTTTAATCCTATTGTGAGGTGCTTAGACGCATGAATTCTGCAGGAGCCGGTGAGAAATTGGTATTTATTACTCAGCTGCTAATCACACCAGCAACCTATCTCTGCAGCCCTTTGCCTTCTGACTGAGGCCGTGATGTGCACAGCAGGCTCACAAAGCTGCGCTCCCAGTTCAAATGACCCAGCTTAGTGAGCATAGCTGCTGTGACCCTCACATGACAAAGCCCCCTGTGTAATTAATATGCACAGTGAAATGCTCCCCGCACAGCTGCTAAAGCGATTGGAATCATGCACAGGAAACATGTAATCGTGGATTCTGCACGGTGAACATTTTAGTCAAGTGGCATCTGATTACGAGCAAGTTCCTTACAACGTCCTTTAAGATTGAGATTAAGACTTTCTCCTCAAAGATGCAAATTAATCTTTAAAACTGGACATTTCCCAACATGGGGAGCTCAGTGGGGCGACACTACAGCCCACTGAGTTCATTTTAATCCCTATGGGCAATTATACTTTCAAATGATATCCTGAAGTTAAATCATGTTCACACTTTATTAATTTAAAGACTACATTTTAGGCACGAAAGTCTTCTTGTCCTCCTCAAGACAAAACTGCCGCAGTGATAAGAATGGTTGTTCTTTGTACTGTTTATTAATTATGTGCTCTTTTTATTTTCCTGCTTATGTTCATGTGTGTGTCTATGTGTGCGTGCCTGTCTGTGTGGGTGGTAGATAAGACAGATAATCAGACAGTAATGCACTCTGATGACATTTCTTTGTCTTTTCCCATTTAACTGATGCGATCTGATGTGTGAGCTTTGGCTCTATCAGCTCATTTTAAAAATAGTAAAATCAAAGAGGGCCAGCAAACCTGAGTGTGACAGCAGCTCATCTCTGAAATCTAAATTTGTACTTTTTCTGTTTTTTGTGAAAAATATTTGACAATGAATTGATTTTGCATGTGGTTTAAATGTTTGCCGGCATGAGCTCCACAGTATTTGCAGAAATGCTGTTGCTGTATATTTGTCTTTTCTAAATGCTGAGTTAATTAATGATATGTGTGGACTATTGTTTCTCATTTTTATAATGAATGCATTACTGTACTGTCACTGAGTCCATTGTGACAAATAGGTGGGTGGATGGATATAAAAAACATACATTGGTGGCTGCCAAGGGGTTAGATTTTGAATTAATTGAGGGAAATGAATTCAGCAGTAATAGGCCCTGACAGCAGACTGTGGCAATTCTGATGGCAATGATTGATGGTTGATGCACCGCAGGCTTATGACAAATAATGCTTGTTTTGCTCCTGGTGTATTTTTAACACTACTTGTGTGTTCATTAAAAATAAACACCTCAAGTGAGAGATAAATAATTAGATTTAATCATATATTAAATTTATGGAATTACGAAAATATATTTTTTTTCCCAGATTCTGTGAGTCTCTTCGTAAATGCTGGGAAAGGTAGTGTGTTGTGAGTGCTTTCAGGGAGGTGGACTGGCCACCTCCATCTTTGACCCATATGAGAGAGGGAGCCCTATCACAGCTCTCATCACGCTCCTGTAGTCAGAGCCTTCTGACAGTGGCGTAATGCTGATCAGATAGCTGTGTGGAGTCATTGCTTACATGTGTCACAACCGCCGTCCATGATCATGTCAGAGTCATGCTGGGCGCCAGAGCCAGGCTCAGGGCTCAGTGGACCTGGCTGGTTTCGCGGCTGACATTTCCCCAGCATGACCGGGCTAGTGGAGCTCCAGTCACAGCCCCGGCTAATGTGGCTTTCATGGGCCCCGCAGCACAGTGCTGGCAGCTGGAACGTGGGGGCACAGGTGCTGCCAGTCCCTGTTAGATTTACAGTACCTCCCGGTGAGTCATAAACAATCACAGCACGTGTCGGCTCTGATACCTCTGCTTATTAAAAGTCTAATGAATAAACAAGTCTTGCGTGTGTAGACTACTATGGAGACGATAGCAGAAGAAACTTGTATTCTCTTAGCTGTCTTTGATCAGTTTTATCCTGCAGCCGCAACAGTTTTGTGGCAACTAAAGCAACGATACATTTTTTATTTTCAGTCAGCTTGAACTTTTTGGGAGAAGTTGCCAGATTGGATACTGCTCCCATTACTGGATGTCAAATGATGAAAAATAGCCAGCTCTTCTTTGAACATCACATACTGATGTTTTTTTGTTGATAGAGCTAAACAGAGGCCTATGAAGCTCGGCTGTTAAACCCGATTGATTTATTGGTTCTTCGGGCTGGACACGATTATCTTTGGACTCTGGGGATCAGCCTGCTTCCCAAACAGGACCGGGTCCTGCCACACAGTCATGACAGCTAAATTGTTTCACTGAAGAGGTTGTCCCCTTGTCCCTCTTACCTAAGCCACTTGTTACTAGAGAGATATGGTATAATTGTACCCAGAGGAACTTGTAAGCCTATATTGTGAATCCGTTTCTCTTCAAGAGCGCAGTCCTTTGTGGCATCTAAAACTGGGTGGAGGAGGAGGAGGGCGGGAGATGTATTCCCTCTTTGTTAGAGGCAATATTGGATCACAGTTTCATAAAGTAGAGCACCGTTTAGAATCACTTATATCCTCTAGAGCTTTGTTTTCCTCTCATGGCAAATCCACCGCACTTGCTGTGTTGATCGTATTAATGCTAGCACCAAACATATTTATCAAGAGCATGATAAATGTTGGGTTTTGTGGAAAACAAAGGCCAGATCTTGTTGTAAATATACATAGAAAATACGTTGCAATTTAAATCTGAGACATAAGCTTTCTGTGGGGAAAATATCAGCACTTGGAGTGATACCAGCTGCACATACCTGAGCATTTTTAAGTACAGGTGAACATGCTGGTGAGAAAAGACAAGAGAAAGGATCTATAAATGGCTCCGACTCCTTTGGTGTCTGCGGTTGTCGTGTTGGGGAGGGAAGGGGTTACTCACTGACCATTAGTGAGCTCAAGTGCAGTACATTCTGTGGCCTGTCAACTCCACTACTAATGTGTGAGGAAATAACTCTATTTCCCACCCAGTTAAAATTACCTGCTCTGACATGACTAAGAGTACACAGTGTTCAGATGATTTTTTTTTCTTCTTTTATTGGGAATTTGTAACAAAAGCCTCATGATAATACTGTTAACATGGTGTAATTAATACCCACAAAGAAGTAAGGATAAAATGCCATATTAATAAAAAAGATATTGAATCTTTTTTCAAACAGCTTTCTTTTTATGATAAGGTTACAACTACTGTGTAGTAATCAGAGTAAATAATAGTAAGAAAATTTTAAGGTGACAGTAGTATAATTGAAAAAATCTCCTCAGTTCTATTATGCAGCTGAAGCTATAGAAAATAGAGAGCTTGGAAATATAGCTAGAAACCAAGTTTTAGAGGTTGTTAGTATAAATCTTAATTTATACTGTAAAATTCTGGTAACTTGTGTAAATGTGGCAAAATGGAGTTGGATATGTTTGTCTCGAGGAAACTAGTGACATAAAATTAAAGATAGATGCCTAATCTCTATGTTAGTACAAAAACTGTGGCTCATCAGTGCTTTTGGTCTCCCACTAATGACATTTACTTGATCAAAGAACAATTAGGGAGGTTAGTGAAAAGAAACACATTCTCTCAACGTCACAGTGATCCTCATGAACAATAATTTTCTTTAAGTAATGCTGAGTGGTACAGAACTAACAAATGAGCCTCTCCGTGGCTGCACGTTGCATTAAGAGGTGCAGAGTGGCGAACAGAGGTGTGTGTCGAGGGGTTAACCCCTGCTGTTCCTGTCTGTCCAACACCACCCCACCTCCACCCAACACCACCCACCTCACCTTCACCCCCTACCCAAGCCTCCTCCTCCTCTTCCTCCTCCTCCTCCTCTCCTCTCTTCTCTCTCAGCGCTCCACTCCTGCACAGAGCCAATACAAACAGCATTATTTATGCTCAGCAAAACACCCCTTAATTACTCATGAACTGGCGCACGCTCCAGAGTCCGCCGCTCCCTACCTCCCACCAACAGCCATTAAACACTCCCTAAAAGCTTGCTATTTGATATTAGCACACTTGAGCCTTTGAGAAGAAATTAAAAAATAAATAAATCTGGGAGTGATTTACATATGCACAGCAGCTGATATTTATACTCGGCAGCGCGTCCCTGAAGGGCTTGTCTTATTACCTCCATCCTCGGGTCCTAGCACAGAGACCAGAAAAAGGCAGGCAGGTGATTAATTCTGTGCTCATGAGAAGCCAACAAGAGAAGGGTTTTTTTTCTTCTTCTTTTTTTTTCTTGCAGAACATTTGTTCTCTTTACTTTATGGTTTCTTTGGCTGTTTATTTCCATATCCAATTTTATTGTTCCCTATTAGAGCATGTGATTAAGTGATAATGTACACAGTACGTGCTGCACTGTATGTTCTGGGATGTATTGTACACATTGTTTTATCTACTGATAAACAGTGGCTTTGCTGTATATTGGATGACTCATGCTTGAGAATTTACCTTCTCTGTGAATCTCTGTAAACATTATTACATCTTTTACATGTTTCAGAGCATCACTGAGGCCTTGTTGTGGAGACGCTCTTGAGCAGCGCCTGATGTCTTTGTGCTTGTCACCAAGCTGGCATCAAAGTTGTCAAAGTCTGAAGCCTCTTGTTGTGTTACTATCACACATGCACATATTTCACCCTTCACGAGCTCCCAGCAATCCCTTACCGCATTTAAATAAACATTAAAATCTAGTGCAATAACTGTATGTTGCATTTTATATTCATTTTATTCAACGCCCAGCCCTAAAACAACCCGACAGTGTTCTTTTCTTTACACTTAAACTCACAAAAACATTAATTACTTGTACATCTTGCCTCTAAAAGCTGGCTAACCCTCTAGCTAGACCTTCATTAGTTGAACCAGCAAAAAACACTGTGTTCAACTTCGTCTCTAATTATATCATCAGATTCAAACAGTAGAGCCATCAGCTGCTCGCTCGGTGTGTACTATTTAAAATCCCTCTGTCTAATTACTGCTTTAGTCCCATATCCCTATGACATGGCAGTGATAGATCATTATTTTTCCCTGCAATTTGTTATATTCTTTGCAATATAATTGGATCAGATTAATTATTATGATTAATGGATTCTTGGATTTCTGTGTGTAACCATTAATACAAAGGAGTTTAAAACAGGCAACAAATTTAAGATGTCAGAGCAGAATAAGATGTAAAGTCCAAGCTTCCTGAGCCTCTCACTTCATTTTCACAACATGAATTTAGTTAAACTCGTCAGCATTTACTGTTTCTCTCAATATTTGATCATTTTACCATGCATAATATATCAACGAGTATCCTTTAATGAAATGGACAAAACTAAAAAAAGAAATGCATTTTCCTCATGTATAGAGACATAATATAATAACAGTCAGCTGTGCTCTGTTTGCTGCTGCAGAATTTTATAAAAGGGGACGGTGATGCTTTTGAGTTAAATCTCAATTTCAAGTTTACAACATGATAGTTTATTAATGAGAAGTGCAACTGCTATCCGGTGCCCTAAATCTATACCATGGCTGCAATTTAGCTCTTCCAAAAAAATACTGTCCAGTTATGGTGGATGGACACTAGTCAATTCCCTGTGCATGGGAATGGCTCATTAACGGGCCGAGGCGAGCACTGTGCGTTTGTATATGGCTGCCGTTGGTGGACGTGCAGAATGGATTTATGGTGTCACTCAGCCCTGGAGAACGACTAATGAGGGTGCGCAGGCTAGCAGCGTCCGAGTGGGGTAATTCCACCCACCATCCATCCAGCAGAGGGGGGTTGGGGGGCGTTGAGGGTGGCGGCGGCGGTGGTGGTGGGGGTGTTGTGGAAGGAGGACACATCCCTCATTACGTGAGAGTGTCTCAGGAGCTTTCTTTAATATTTTAATAAATAACATCAGCCCAACAAGAAATTAATGAATAGTATCATTAATAATGAGCCCCAGCCTTGTAGTGATAGGACAGATATTAAATTGAACCACTGTGGGGAGATCTCCAGAGACTCGGGATTTTTCCAGCAGCAAACAAGGCCAGTGAATGAGGCAGCCGTCCCTCCGTGCCAACAGCTTTTACAACAGGTTGAAAGTAATAAAGGAGGATTTTCCCAGCGATAGAGTTAAGCCCTAGGAAATCTGCTCATGTAGATCGCTATGAAAGGCACAGCCAAATGTGATCCTTAATTAAACTTTAATCAAGATAATGCTGTTTGCGGGAGAAGTAGTTTAAAAAAGGTGTCCCCAGCCCCCTGTTTCCACCCAGTCAACCTTCCCGCTTCATATTGTAGCGGTCATAACCCCACTTATCTGCTTCTTAAACTTGTGTGTGTTTGTTTGTTTGTTTGTTTTTGGTTGTTTTCATTTGCAAAGCCTGGTATTCTTTCTTTGTATGGTTTTGATTCAGGTTAACATTTGTCAGGATTTCTTGGTATTGTCTTGCTTTATGTGGTCTTTACACGTTTTTCTCCATAAGAATTAGCTGGGTCATCATAATATATTGTTCAAATGCAGCATGAGGTTACAAAATCGTGTCAGAATTGCACTTGAAGAAAAGCAAATCAATATTTTAGTGCATTAAAATGTAGTCTAACAAATCAAATTGAGAAAATGTATTTTTTTTATCACCAATCAGCAAGCAATTAGAGACTGCACATGAGAAAGTGTGCTAAGAATAGTTCACTTTTACTGAGGTCTGACTGCTCCAAAACTACAATACTGAACTAGCAGGTGAAGCTGGCTGCACCACTCTATCCCAGTATAAGCCCTCATATGAGTAATGACATTTGTTTTGCATCTTCCAAATACTATTATTACTAATAGAATAATATTAATGCTTTTTATGGAAATCATTTTATTGTAATTTATGCCACTTTTTAGCCACTGAATCCCAGCTATGCATCCTTGTTAACATCTTACACAAACGGTTTGGTGGATATGCAACAACTTATCTTAAAGGTAAAATACATTAATTTACGCAGAGCAGATTTGGGTCATGTCACGTTCATTTACATAATAGTATGCATTATCAAAGCAAGTAAACTACAGTATGAGGCAAAGTGCTTACACTTAATCATTGGTGTGTTACCTTATTACATGAAAAGTTAATGTATGTCTGTGGGATTCTGTATCATTTCTAGAATATATTGTTTTCCACTCTGCCAGCTTACAGAAGATACTACACATAGTGCGAAGCAAAAGTTTATTGTGCCAGTTGGCCTCGGTTATTTTGCTATTTTTTTCATTATTTTAAAGCTGTAGAATCATACAGTTGTAATCATGTTGCACAGTTTTGTTTATGAGATGTTCAAAGTTAATTTCCTTGGTCTCAGAGCAGTTCTGTTGCAATTCTCAATTCTCTCAAGCAAAACTCTGCATACTTGCTGTATATTAAAAACTCAGAAACTTGAATTTCAACTGTGTCTTCTTTTGGAAACGCAAATCTTTATTACACATTGGCTTTATTGTAGAGTAGAAGAGCCTTAATTAAACATTCCTATAATTTTAAATGTGTCTATGAACATCCTTGGAGTTAATAAAAACCAAACAGGTACCTTTGGAAGTGTTGAATTTTGTTTCTGAAATTTGGCTTGTAATTTCTCTTCTGTTTAGACCATATGTCCTCGCCACGTACAATATTTATTCGTTCCCTGCTGTATAAAAAAATACCAGTATTTCCTTCATAATAAAAAGTGGATTACCGTGAAGCACAGGAAAGCATCACCAGCTGTCACAGAGAAATGAGACCATGTTGGCCAATGCCTATGATGATTAAAAAACACATTTAGAAATTAATGATTAATTAACTGATATGTGTTTCTGTGGAAGGCAGAAGTGGTGCTAGTCATTGTTTAGTTCAGTTTAAAGTTAATTAGAGGAAGGTTTTATATTATTTGGTGCAGTGGCGTCTTTCAAAACTAAATGTTTTATTGTTTTAAATGTTAATTTTGTTCAACAGGTGGAATAAATAGCTTCAACTGAAAAAACGAATAAAACTTAGAGTTGCACTTTCATACTAAGGTGTAAAACTCACTTTAAAGATTGATCCGCAGTAGCTGTTACACTTTTATTCATAATAATCTAAGTAATTTTTAATTATTCTCACACATACAGTATGGATCCTCTACATCATTTTCAAGTAAACAATAAAGTTTTTGTGTAACTTCTGGGTCACAGAGTTGGTTGAAAGATATTAGGGGGAAGCTGTCCAGCCTTATTTTTTGTAAAAGGGGACAGCGGAGTTAAAAATGCGGCAGTCTTCCCCACCTGAAGAATTAGCAGTGGGGTTTGACTGATTACAGTGCAACCGCTGCTTGTTTCGTTGCTTCCTCTAAAAGCAATACTCAGCAGAACATGGCTTTTTCTCCTTCACGTTGTTCTTTCTGCATGAGTAATTACATCCTTGATTTCTGAGGTGCTGTTGTACGCCTTCCACAATAGAAAAATCTTAAGATTGATAGAGACTCCTCCATGAAAGGGGTATATTTCCTGAAGGAGATTTTTAAAATACCCACCTTTTTGTTTTTTAAATAAACTTCTAGGATTCACATCTTCATTTGTGTTCCTCCTTTTCTACTGTAATGTAATGACAAGTGTGTGTGTTCATACACTGTGTGATCCAATGCTTGTGTGTGCTGTATAAAGACCACAACTACCTTGAGCTGTACCTCTGCAGCTCGCACAGAATGCTTTAGGAGGCTGAACGGACAAAGACAAATCACAAGCTCTCCAATTTCCATAGTGCTGTACATCTTTTAATCATAACGACTAAACAATGAACAACACTGGGCTTGTGGCGTAGGATTAACGAGAGCAGCGAGGCTCCCTTTTTTTCACCCCTTCATGCTGCTGGTGGAATGACTAATGCATACAGGGTCATGGTGTAAAACTGTTGCCCCAAGGTCAACGTACTGACACTTAATTGTTTGTCCTGTCATGTGTCACTTCCTTGAAATTTCATATCTGACCCTTGTTAGCCCCATGTTTCTGTTTTAATCCCCAGTGTGACAGAAAGATCAGAACTGTGCTGTGATCAAGATGTGTCAGATTACTTGCGTTGGGGCCTGTCATTTTGATGCAATGCAGACCACAGATACTTGTCTGTCATGTGCAGACTGAGGCATTGTCTCATCCCTTTAATGCTGTTTTCACAGATTGGGCCCAAGATATTCCTCTTAGGGCATTAACAACTTAGCTCAAGAGAGCATCCTTAGATAGTTTAATGTACAGTCATGCTTTTATCAAACTGGTCATTGAGAAAACTGCATTTCCTTGCTGTTCTGACTGTTTTAACTCTGAAAATAGTTGCCATTGAAAATTACCTGTATTATTTTTTTCATTGCATACATAGAAGTAGCATTTTGTGTTATGTATCTGTGGTAATGAAATTGATATAGATAGAAATTTTCTTTTGTTTAATATCTGTAGATTTTCCTTTTTCATACAGTACCATATGTCTCATTGTTAAACCACCTTTTATGCACCTTCCCATTTAGAATTCTGAAGCACTGTAGAAATATGTGGAAACCAATACAAATTAGGTTATAAATGGAAAGGTACATCAATCACAGCACACATCTAATATTGCTTCTTCACTCAACCAGCTGCTGCAGCAAAAGAGCATGAATCCTCAGTTAGTTAAATTATTGTTTTTTATAGGAAGCCAAAAAAAATGTTTTTATAGCGTGTTACAGTAACACATTTATTTTATGATTCCTTGATCAATTTTTATGTTTCGTCCCTACATATATTTTGTGCAAGTGTGCATAGTGCACATTAGTGTGTAGTCTATGAGACTGTTTTTGTGAGTGTAGGAGATGTGACTAATTCTGTAAGCATGATTCAGCATCACCCACATACTTATTTTCTAGTGAGATGCCTGCTTTTCTCCTCAAGAATATATATTTTTATTTCATTCATGTCTTGCTTATGTTTTTATCTTACCTAAACAATAACATTTTACACACTAAGTTTGCTGAAAACACGGATTTTCTCAAGGAACAATATAGCAATAAAAAGCAGGAGCAGCCAGATGATGATTAATCCGGGTAGTTAAACTTTTTTGGAAGATAAATGGTGAAAATAACTGAAAATATGAACATATTTTGCAGTTTTTAGTGAGAATCACTTGTTCAGCTTAGAATTTTTGCACAATATGAAGCTGTGCAGATTTTTCATGATGCATTATCATTGCAGACAAATTGTGTGCACTTCAAGTTAAATGTGTTTCTGCTCATTTTTTGCTGGACTGGAATGTCAGCACATTACCATATCTTGGTGAGTGGAGGTGGAGGGTACAGTCTTTTTTCAATAGAAAAGATGATCAAAGCTATGAAAATAAGTTGGAATAAGCAGAAGAGTTTTATACCTTCTCCCTTTAAACTATTTCTGTGATTGATGCCACAGTTGCAGCCTTTTGCAAGTGTATGCTTGTGTACATGAGACCTTGTGAGTGTGTGTGCCGTTAAAACACAGCAATATGTGGACTCATTCAGCAAAACACTATTCTCTGGTTGCAATTAACATAAGTCATTTTTTAAAATCTAAAGCACTTTCTACTCGTGTTATGACATAATTGAATAATTTGAGAAATTAGTTCAATTGTCGACTATTTTTATATATCGTATTCTGCAGATAAGTATATAAAGTCAAACAAAACGGGGTATTTACCAATCGTGTTAAAAATCCTTGCAAACTCTATTATCTGTAATTTATGACGTCTCTTTTTTTCCTCACTCCTGCAGTTCCCCGTGTGCAACACTGCGAGGTTGTCACCAAAGACTTAACAAATGATGTGCTTGTGTTTGTATGAATGTATTGATCAGTGCTCTATTTGGGCAGATATCTTTCTTTATTTAGGATGGCAGGCTCGCAGGCAGGAACGCTGTCTCTCTCCCTCATGCCATGTCTTCTGTTTTTTGCCTCACTGGCTTTCCTAACTGCCGCGCTTTATTGAATAAATTCAGGCTGTCACTTCCCATGCTGGTAGAATAACTCAAACACAACATATAATAATACAGGAAAAGTAGGATAAAATAATCTTGTCATGGCTGTAAAAGTGATTGCTTAAAGCCATAGTCGGCAATCAATACACTAATTCCATAATTTATACTCGCTGCAATTGAGGAGGAAGGAAGCTCTGATATGGTATTTCTTGGCTCACTGACCAACTTTGACCTTCAATAGAAGTGAAGAGTGGGATTATTGTGTTGTTCAGCTCAAAGAAATCACCTACAAGTGTTGAGAGGCAATGTTTGACATTTTATGTTCAGGACCAAAACCTAAACTGATTAATTCTTGGTAAGCACCAGCTCTTGAGCTTTCACTATCTTTATGACAGCAAATCCCTGACACACAGCTGACAGAGTGAAACATAAAAGCTGGCCAGTGATTTTGTGTAACTTATTTCTTTTATCCTTTCTTTTTATGGAGGGAGAAGTACCTTTTTTTCTCACCCTGGAGCAAGAAAGGATTCTTCACCATTGCAGGAACTCATTATCACTTCGTCATTCTATCCGCTTCACTTTTCAGAAGTTGCCAATCATATGCTGCCCTATTTTCCTATTAATTATGTCTTTTTATGGGTCATTTCAGCCTGAATTTTATGGCTATGGCTGCATGCAGAGAAGCACCTAGCTAGCTTTTGCAGCACACTGCAATATTTATGTGTATATACTCGGAAATATATCAGCAGATCCACTCTTGGAGGCCAGCAAACACTGTAGCTGTTATTACGATGAGATCCATGAAGCCCCACATGAAATCCATGAGGAACAGAATACTGGAAGGCATCAGAAGTTTCTCTGAAAGGAAGAAATTGATTGCAATTAGCAGAGAGATTTTTTCAAGTGTTTTTCTGCCCCCTCTAGTGATGCTAATAACTTAATGATCCCTAAAAATGCATGCAATTTGCCTCGATTAGATTTAACCATATTGTATACTTATGTGCTAGAGATTTCCAATCACTGAAGGTCAGATTGAGCATCAGTCATTGTATAGAAAATAATGGCATCCAGGAAATACCACAGCTATTCTAAAACGGTTCAATATGATGTCATCAAACGGAGGCAACAAGTGAGAGATGGCTCTTAGTCTTGTCAAACTTATGTCAAACTTTTCTGTTCTGCCACTGCGAGTGTGAGGTTTAGTTCTGCTTAGTGTCATGCTACAGATACAAAGATGCTATAATTACTCTGCCAAGGACGTGTGACGATCGACGTATGTTTGTCCATCTGTTAGTCTGTCTGTCTTTCTGTGCGCAACATTACTCAAAAACGGAATAACGGATTTGGATGAAATTTTCAGGGAAAGTCAGAAATTACACAAGGACCACCTGATTAGATTTTGGCAGTGATGCGGCTTATAGTCTGGATCCACGGATTTGTTAAAGATTTCTGTATCATTGCGAGATAGCGGCACAACGTCACTGTAACTATTACTACAAGTGAACGCTACGACAGCTGCCTGCTGAAGATCACATGATTGTGATCCTACTAAAAATCCACCGCTGCGGACTTACCACCAGAAATGATATGGCTGAGCAGCCTTTGTGGAGTGCTGCGCTCTCTGAGTGCTTTTCTTGTTACCTTTTAAAAAAATATCTCAAGGCAAAAAAACTGAGTATTAGAAGCACTTGGTAAGGTTTACTGAATTCATGTATATCCATATTGGATCACCTGTGCATGATTTATGCCAACATTCAATGTCATTTTAAGAGTTGGTAGTTTGGGCAAGCTGTGAAGGCTGCTGCACCCCCCACTCCATCCACCCACCCCACCCCCCACCCCCACACCCCCCTTAAGATCCTTAGTCTTCAGGATCAACCCCAGGAATCTCAACTCCAGCATCAGTCCTTCCATATCCTCCATATCCGAAGGCAAGTAGTCCAGCTCAGTGTACACCAATTAGAAGACCCCACAAACACTGACTGTGAAGTCCGTATGATCTGTTTGTAGATGGAGGTGGTCTAAATCAGTAGGGGGGCACTGGCCCTTGAGACCCCTGCCAAGCTATTGAGGACTGAAGTAACTGGGGGTGTCATAATGATCACTAAATGTGTATGGTGTACACTTACAGCAGGAGATTTTCAAGAAGGTGCATGACCTTTGCTGTATTGACCTACTGGCTGGCTCCTAGTGAGGTGGTGCAACACACAAGAAACAACAACAGGGAAAGGAGGAAAACTTCAGCTGAACTCCAGATGCGCTGACTTGTTTCAAAATGTACTCTAAGTGCATTTTTGTAGCATGTATGCAAACACTCGATCGTTTTACTGTACACGTGTGCAACCAAGCACAAAGCCGTAAAGCATGTGCTTTTGGTTTTTGGGCAAAGCGGTGTGGCGGTGGCGTGAGGGGTAAAGGGGGAGGGGTGTGACAGACAGAGGTCTCACCTCACACTTCACGTCCCAAATAGATTAAAGGAATTTTTCCCAGATTCTGCCTTTCCCACTGCTGCCTGAAGCAGAATGAGCACTTGTGAGGATAATTAAAATTGATGATATAGAATGACAGAGACATGATTTCTGCCTGCAGCAAGAGGTCTCTGAAGACGGTCTAACCAAACTGTCATGCCACCGCTATTCTGTTTTACATGACTGTTTCACCTTACTAAATTGATCGCAAGTAAATACTCTCTATTGAATTAAAGTGTGATTAACAGTCTGGGGACTCGGGGTTACTTTCTTTTGATGGAACTTGTCCTTTCATGGCCCTTTTGTCATGGTTAGGTTGATGTGAGTGATTTTTATTGGAATATTGTGGGTTTTGTGCTCAGTTTTAAATTCAACACTGTCTATAGTGCAGTATGTGTTCAAGATTTTTTTTTTTTACCCAGAGATGTTATTTATTTTAACCCCACTAAATTTTGAATAATAAGCACTATTATATAATAATACTAATAGTTTTTCTTTCTTTTTTTTTTTTTTTTTAGCAGACTCTGTGTATTAAGTTGTCAGCACAAATACATTGTGTGAATAAATGCATTTGCCAACAGTGAAACTAGAGGTGTAACTGGGTCTACACTGAGTGATTTACAAGCTATCACTTTGGCAGTCTTGTGAAATATATATTAACATAACATAGAGTAACTAGTCCTTGAGGTAATAATTATTTTTGATAAAACTGTTTTTTCTGACTCTTTTGTCTTGTTCTGCTTTATTATCTATCATTTGTCAGTTGTTTATATGCTGTCTTAGGGGGATTCACAGACGACGGAAAACAAGCATGTGCATGTTAAATGTTATAAATAATTCCTCTGCTTAAGGATGCTAAATAGGGAAGTTAAGATAAAGAATTAACCAAAATGGATTAAATTCTACATTCACCCAAAATTGGCAGCATCCAGAATATCAGTTTTCTATTTAAATTACATGTGAAACTTCTGATTTGGGAAAAAAAGATCTCTAAATATCATTACATTATAATAATCTGTGGAGCTCCACTTTTTCCACTTGCACACAGGTGAGACGATAATGTCAAACTAATTATCTCAGTGAAGAGTATCAAAATAGGAGAGCGCTCAGCTTTTGATTATTCATGAGTTGTGAAAGTTTCATAATATCTAAACGCTTTAGTTTGTGAGAGAATGATGGATGGACTATTTTACATTTTAGGTAATTATTGCGTACAATACACAATAAAGTTAATCCTTCATAAATAGATGCCAGTAAATTGATCTGTGCCTTAATCTACTCGACGTGTATTGTGCTGCCCGACATTTTAGGGTCATTTTATTATTCACGTCACATGTCATTTTCTTTAGTCCTGAGTGGGAACAGCTTGCTCCTGTTTCTGCCTTATTTGAAGGAGCTGAACAGCTGTCAATAAGAAGAGCAAGGGGACGAAGGGCTAGACACGGGTAAAGATGGGGGGATGGTGAGGAACTAAACCCCCACCAGGGTCCTTCTAAAGATAACTATTGATTGCGGACAGTTTTAATTACTTCCTTAAATTGAGCAATTTTGGTTTTCCCAGTTGGCTCCCTGTGAAAAATCCATGTAGGATTCCACATTGAGGGAGAAGGAGAGGGAGAGTGTTGGCGCACCATAAATCACCGCAGATACATAATTCATTGGAAGCATGTGAAAAGGACAAGACAAGATGCTTTGGATCATTGAAAACAGCATTTCCACAGGTCTTTCCATGTATTGAGATCTCCCTCTTTGTTTGCTTTGGCCTCAGAAATGTGTTACTGCACTCAGCCTGCGCTCTCACCCAAATGATGCTGAATGATGAATTCATTTATCCATTCAGTTTTATTCTTTGATATTTTAGTTTCAGTTTTGATTTTATTAAAAGATGCTTGAATAGAGGAAAAGCCAAAAATTCTTAAAACACACAAAATGGTTAGAGTAGCACAAGCAGCAGTATTACAGTATTACTGTAGTGGTGTTTCTGACATGCTTTGCATCTCCGAATTTTCAAAATCTTAGAAAGGGAAAGGCCAGTGTCTGATATTATAGGGGTGACTGCTGATTTTGAGTCACTATTGGATATCTAATTTCTATCCAAATGTAACATTTTCTGTTGCTGTCCTTCAGTATCTTCTCAATCCAGAGTTAGGTTCATTTTTTTTTTCTTTTTTATACTGAAGTCTTTGGCTTTTTGGCAGTATCATTGCTGTGCTATTCAAGGCCCTGGCTCTTCATAGATTCATTGTCAACTTGGAGCACTTCTTGAAATCATGGTGGTCCTTCTGGAATCCATGATTCTAACAATAGGAATCATGGATCGAATCCCTCACTTGTACTGGAATCATTTATATTTCTACAATCCTCTGCTAAGACTTTAGATTGGTGCTGTACTGCATTCATCTTGACCATATGTGATGCACCTTATTTTATTTTATCTTTTTATCTTCTATCAGAATTAGTCAAAGTCTGGGAGACTCTGCAGGACAATTTGATACTTGAATGAACCAAGTAGTAAAACTAATCTTCACAGTGAAAGGAAGATACAGAAAAAAAACATCCCTGGAACTTACAGAGATTCATTGCTAAGGTCTGTTGCCAGCTAAAACATCTTGGCAAGATACTGGAGCTAAAATTTTCTTAACCACTGCACAATATGAGAGTCTACAGCAACTGTAGCACCTCTGTAAGGCAATTTTAGGCACAAAGATGCCTTGAAATAAGCACTAATGCCAACGTACTCTCAATGAGCATGAGAGGGTTTAGTGTTTATCATATTCCCCATCTCACTTTGCAATTGCACACTTGCTAATTAGCATTAAACACGATGTACTGCTGTGAAAGATGGGAATGTAATTAGTTTTACAGAGACTTAGTCATAAAAAAGTGTTGGACACATACTATATATACACCATTTAAAAAGCCAGGTGCTCACTGTAATTCATCCTGAGAGGGGCGTAAATATTTGTACCAGATATTGCAGCAATGTGTCTAATAGTTGAAATATTTTATCATAAGTCGTCATTGTTGACTTAAAAATCCAGTGAATCATATAAGACATTTGGATTCATTGTCCAGGAAGCCTTAATGTCTGTGCTCAATTTCTTATCTGTTGTTGAGATAAATCACTTAGGAGCAAAGTGGCAAAACTACTGACCAATAGACTGGATCTAGAGTTGCACCAATGCTACAAAACAATATCACTACTACTGAGCTTTATCGCAATATTTTCCTCAGCAGGAGTTTATCAAGTTGTTGTTGAAATAGAAATCAACCATTTCCCACTTTTCTGAGCACATTTCCAGTTTCTAATGTAGTGCATGTTGCCCTACAGTGTGAAATTCAGGAGTAGTGACGTCTTGTGTTGGCTCTGTGGCTTCATGACTACAGGCCTGTAAATGGCAGCATCCACTCCTCATCTTGACCTGTCTTCGGCTTACCTGGGAGAGGCAGCACAGCTTCTCATCTGTCCCAAATTCACAGCCAGGCATGCTCCCCTGAGACCGAGCTCTCCATAGCACCAAACAGATTTGTCACTGGAATTACACGTTTGAGGTTACTCTGTTGTATTGTAAAGGCCCCTGTCCTGACCTGTGCATGGAGGCATAGAAGGAAGAATTTTTACACTCTGTTCATCATAGATTCCACCAACAATTGGCTTGGAAAGTGAAAGGTAGCCGACTGGAGCACTGACCTTACTCTGAAGGGTTGTTCTGTTATAGGTAGAGGTGAGTCTGGTCAGCTGTGCTGCACCAGTCCATTGTCCATCCACAACATGGTGGTGGATGGAGAATGCATACAGAGTGAAGCATTAAATGTAGATACTCCAAGTGTAGCGTCTCAATCACTCGGGAGATCCTAACAGTTTCAAGCTGATGTGGTTTATTCAGGTACTTAGAAATATTTCACAGAGAAAACAACATCCCATTTACTTTCTATCGAGATGTATGAAAATGGCGTAAAAAAGAACAGATGTTGTACATGCAGCATGGCTCCTGAAAGACCACCTTGAGTGCATTTTTAAGGCTTTTCCGATGCTATCAGAATACTGCAAACAAGAAGGAGCGAAATCTGGACTGGTGTATGTTGCAATCCGTTATTGTTGTTTGATGTGTGGGTAGTTTTATGCTGTCTGGCCTGTTTCACATTGTTATTCATGTGGGTGGATCAGCATATATACCGTACATCAATAGTGTAAACACTTTGCCTCACCCTGCAGATGATGAGGGTTGTTCTTAAACAAACTCAACTGAATAAATAATATGTCAAGGAAGTGCTTATGCTCAAATCCATGAATTACCTCTGCAGGCCCTCCAGGCTCTCCATGACATTGGCGTGAGTGAGAGTCCCGCCTACGATTACGTCCCGCTACTACTTATGCACCAGACTGACAAGCTTGCGTTGGAGAGAGGTGTGAGGAAGAGGGGTGGAGGGGGAGACAAGCCCCTCGCTCTGAGTGCTAATGGATGATTGGAGGCAGGATAGGAGGCTTCAGTTCTCTCTTTCATCCTGGCCTGCTTTTGACCCGGAGAGCCAGCAGTAATCGGTCCGGCAGAGGGGGTAATCATTCCCCGCGTGCAGACTCTGATAAGTTGGAACACCTTCCCTCAGCAGCGGAGGGAGCTCCCGCGGCCTCCCTGGTTATCGCTGTCCCCGGCACCCCTTCAAGAGGCTGCGTTGCCTCCTCTCCCAGGCTCAAAGGCTCCATCAACAGCAGCCTCTCTGCTCTGCTTTCATCTGACAGAGCACATAAGCCGGTGAAAGGGAGGAAAAATAAACTGGTTCTATCTCTCAAATTGTGATCTTATGAATTCGATTTGGCCACTTTTAAAATGTAACTGCACAATTTGTTATTTTCCCCTGTTTCCCTTTTCTCTGTTAATATCTGTGGCGATAAATTGCTTCGATTGACAGGCTCATTTTTTTTGTTGTTGCGCCTCTGTATTTGTGATAAGGCAGCAAACTGTGGTCACCTGAAGCGGCTGAGAAGTTCTCTGAGGCTTCGAGTGGCTGTTTGCTCGACACCTTTCATGTAAGCCACTGTGAAAATTGTTTGGCTTATTTTTGTTGAGGAAAATCCCCATGTTTTGCTTGATTACATTTTGTTATGGTTTTCCTCCCATTTTTCAGAGAACTTCTTAAGCCTGCCGAGATTACTGTTTAATAGGGATGATATTGTGCTGGCTTTATTGGCTATTTGCAGCTGCACCGCCGGTTCATTTAATAGCCCCGTTGGTTGTTAAAGGGATTACACAGCTGCCACACTCTAGAGTGTACAGTGGGCCTCCAGTGGAAAAAAAGACTATTGCCTGAAATGGGAAGACAGACAGGAAAATAATTTTCTGTAGTTTTTCAGAAATGTGTGATCAGACATGCAAAGTTTGCCTGCCACATTCAAATTACCTGCTCACCCCTTTGTGATCTGCCTCTGATGATTTCCCATTCCATATCAAAGTGACCTTTAGAAGGCCAGAGGCACTACCCACCATTGATTAAATAAATTGATCGCCATACATTCAAAGGATATTAATTAGACATGGAAAACAAGTGAATGAACACAAATAGCTTTTAGTTGAAATGCAATCGCAAATAAAACATTGTGGGAGGTTTGACAAAACCCAACAACACATAAAGAGCTGGAGTCTGTTGATAAAGGTTTAAAATTGTAAAGCGCATGCAGGAACTTAAACTGTGTGATGGGATTCTAAATTTTCAAAAGTGCCTGAAAAACTAAGGGAACAGTTTTTGTCAGCTATTAAATATAACTACCAATCAGCTAGCTGTTTCACGGTCTCATTTATTCTTATTATGTTTTCTGGGTAAAACAAATCAGTGTTATTAATGATACCTCATAGTGTCAAGATCAATAAGGAACATGACTGAATGTGTCATCTTTGAACCAGGACGCATGCTGAGATGTCGTACTTTAGTGGCCTGTGACTTCTCCATGTCAGCAGCAGCTGCCAAGTAGGTTTCAATCGAGAGGGCAGAGTCATACAATTTGTGCCAAAGCTAACAGCTGTTAACTACACAACCTTTGGGCTATGAACTGCAGCTCTGTCCATTGTCAGTCTCTGCACAGTTAAATATTCCAGGAGGAATTTGTTTCAACAAGGCCATACATAACGGGTGAAAACCCTTTACACCAATATTGCTCTCAAAATTGGCAGCATGAGAAGGAGGGACATGAGGGATGCTTGAGAGTGGTAACCTATCCCTCTCAGCCCCCTGGGAGCCACTTGGCCAGCTTTCATCCACATAATTATAATAAATTTGACATTTCATAGATAATATTGATTTCTTTATTTTAGCATTTCACCATAGGTGACAGTCTAGTGTCAAGAATGAAATTTCTATTGATCTTCTGCGCATTAATCCCTCATGTGTATGTGATCATTTTTATAAGACCTTTTACTGCACATAAATCAATATTTCATATTTCCAGCCATGCCAGAGGAGATGTCATATTTGTAAACTGTGTCTTGACACTAGCAATTCCTTTCTTGTTCAGCTGCAACTGTGCAAGACCAGTCAATTTGGGGTGGTGGGAGCAGCGGCACAAGGGAGGAGGGGAGGAGGATGAGGGAAGAGAATTTGCAGTCACGGCTTTGGTGTGGTTGGGAGGAGCTGAGCCCTTCTTGAGATACGTACCGCAGCACTGATGATGAAACATCATTTTAAAAATTAATTAGCTTCCAAAGTGGCAAACTGGCAAATCATTTAAATTGATTTGCTCAGCGCTAGTCTGTTATCAAATTTCCAGCTGTATCTATTACCAATTGTTAATAAGAGATATAGAAAATAAAGCACAGAAATATGGAATATTTTAAGCACAGCAGAAATTTCCACAAGCAGCATGTCCAGTGTCTTGGATGTGTCAGAATGAGTGACTTGTTTTCCATGATAATTTGAAATAAAATTTCTCGGCATGCAAGAATGTTGCTCTCAGCTGCAGTATAACATGACAATAGCCATGGAGAATGCACAACTGTTTGGTGAAAAATATGATCACCTGAACGGTGCAGACACCTGACCTTTTCTCAGTCTCCCTTAACATGTCCCTTCCATACAATCAGTGTGAGAGCGCCGCACAAGAAAGGCCAGTCCATTAAGAGAATATGCTAATTTTGCCATCCGCTCCTAATTGATGCCATTTTACCAAGTAAACAAGACTTCTGTCTACAATGGATGTGTTTCTGCCAGTTAAAAGGATATTTCAGATCGGCTTTTTCCTGTAATTTTCTCTCAGAGAGCTATTGGTGTGCCATTATTGCAAATTATAAGTCTCTCCTTTTGAAGAGAGGTGCTATTCTTGCTGTGTTTTTTTTTCCCTCCTCCTTAAAGGCCATCCACTATTTTTTTATCAGTCACTGGAGAATCTTCATTCACGTGAAAAGGTGTCAGAGCCTGACTGTTTGAGCATGATGACAGACACCCAGTAGAAGTGTGAGTGACTGCCTGACACCATGGAGGTTTGTCAATGATGTCAACGGCTCTCTGGCAGCTAACACAGTATTGTCCCAGACACTCTACAGGACAGCACCATAATATGGGACGTAGACAGGGTGTGATGTGTTATCTCCACAACCTCTCTCCCATCCTTCAGTCTTTACCACAGGCCATGACTGAAGGTCTATGAGGATCCCCGATGCACTGGGTTGCCTATATTCATCTTCCCTGTCAGCCACGTAATGCTGTATGAGCTTGTTCCTCCATTCAAGTAATGCTGATGAATTTGCTGTCCAGATGCCTTTCACTCCACTTTGTTGAAACAGCAGGATAGACCCATCACAATGTACCTTTGGGTCTGACCATAAACCATCATTTCTCCCCTTCTGCCAAATTGTTCTTTAGCAAAAAAGGCTATCAAAGTATGTGTGTTCGGTGTGTGTGTGTGTGTGTGTGTGTGTGCGTGCGTATATGGGAGGGGGTGCATGTCCGGGCAGGCGAGGTTGACTGGCACTCAGTGCTAAGCTGTCTCTCTGAGGAAAGGGCTGTTTAAAAGGCAGGAGCTGGCGGCGGAGCAGACCTCTCAGCTCCCTGTCTAAATACTGCCTCTGTGTGACTGACAGCAAGGCAACAGCATGCTGGCATTCGCCTTTCAGCCACTCAGCAACCCTTTAACAAAAACCATAGGATTTAACATGAAACTCAGACCAATGTGTTACCTGAATTCGTGATTTGAATAATACCAATTTTCAATGACTAAATACCTTGACATTGCAAAATACTTCAGTTTTTTTTTCCCTGTTCCTAATGATGCGAGCTCATGAAGGCTATTCCTTTGTATTTTGAATTCCTCTCCTTGGAAATGATACAAGTATCCTTCAACTTTGAGTTATTGTTATTTATTTAGAAACTGACCTTTCTAAATTAAATTTGAAAATATATAAAATGTTATTTTCCCATACAAGGAGACAAACAAGAGTCATCAACAGGCAAAAGAAAAGACATTGTAAATGTTGCAAAAGCTTAATAGCACAAAATTAACTATTTATGTGGTTTTGTTGGATTCAATTAGAAAGATATCTTGCTATTTCATGATGCACTTAGGAATGACAAAGCACAGATATAAGTATTGATTTTTTTGGACCCATAACCAGATAAACAATATGTATATGTATGTATTTGCAGGGCAAATTGAATCAAAATGCACATATTACATTGAAGGCCCCGGAATACTGACAGCAATTGAATTTGTCAGTCACGAATTTAGTTAAAGAGTTAAAGACCTTTGATCTACCGGTGAGGGAAATGATTCAACCGTCCAGGGTATTAGAGATATTTATGGCGTCTTGCTTTTGCTGCCGTTCTCCTGCTTGTGCACATGAATTATTTTTTAAATGTTCATTTCACTCACATCTGCAGTATTTATGACTGTTTCCGTATTTCTTTGCTTATGTTAATACACAGGTGTGTGGGTGTTTTTGTTTTGTCATGCATGTGTGTGTGCGTGTTTGAGTCTGCCTTTTTGTGCATGTTTATGTGCATGTCAACAGACAAATTCCTAATGCTGGTGTGCGCACGCATTAGAAGCATGTGTGACTGTGCATGTGTGTGGTGGGGCAAGTGTGAAGGGGATTGTCTCCAAGTGGCAGAGAGTTAGCAGTGAGAACAGTAGCTATGTTTGTGGATTAATAACTATTAATTCTCCTTTTGACTGTAATTGATGCTTAAATCTCCGCTCCCCTCCTCCTCCTCGACAGACCTCTTGTCCCCCCGTCAGTTCTGTCCTTCTAATAAGGGCATTATTCCAAGGGATTTCATGCATTCTGATAAATCAAATTAGAAGGCCAGTGACTTAGATAGATTGCAGCGAGTAATTAGAGAATCCTCAATGCCTTCCTCGCTGCCACTCATTTACAAGAGTCTTTGTTATCTACCTATCTGGGCGCAGCGTGGAGCCGGTGTGTGTTTGCATCACTTTTCCCTCTTAAAATTCCTTCCTTATGTCACTGGAGAGACAGATCCCAGGCCATATCTTGTCACCCGGGCTAGCACACTGCACACATCGGACAGCGCAGTGGGACAGCCATTAATTGGAGCAACTTGGGTTGGTAAGTACCCACGTGTGTGTCACTGACATGCAAGAACAAGGAGATGGGCTGACACATGGAGACAAGGGACAACCTGGGCTTGGCTCCCCCACCCCACCACCACCACCACCTCCCACCTACACACACACACATATACACACACCTCTTCGTGCCCCCTCCTTTGCCCCCCTCCGCCCTCTCCTCTTGCCCTCTGGAAACAACACCATGTTCTTAATACTAAGCCACTGGTCACTATCTGTGTCAGCTGAGCAGCCTTGTTCACACGCCACAAATTTTGTGTGTAAGTGTGTGTGTGTGTGTATCTGTTTGGAAAATTATTACAGGAACTGTGGTTAGGATAAAATAAGCTGCCCGTTTACAAGTAGCATTAATAAGTGTATTCATTTATTTTTTGGAGAAGTTTGTGAAGTGTTACAATATGACTTTAAATACCGGGCTGAAGCACAAGTTTTAGGTATTTGTGCATTACTTGTGCATCGGCGTTTCTTGTTCTTGGGAATACTCTACTTGTACTTTGTTGACAGCTTTAGTTGCTTTGCGTATTAGGATTTATTATAGAAAACATGTGATAGCTTATATGATATGATTTTTTTTTTAGAGATTATTCAACCCATCACTGTCTAAAATAGTTCATATTAGCCCCACATCCAGCTATAAGAGTAAAATGCATCACTCATAATAGTCCAATATAATCATAATAATAATAATAATAATAATAATATAAAATAGGAGGCATTTTCTGTTTTATGAGTAGTTTTATTTTTGATGCAACACACCTTCATAATATTTTTAAGGCATGACTTTTACTTGTAATTGAGTATTTTTACGCTTCGGTATTACTTTTACACTAAGAATCCAAATACTCCTTCCACCACTCTTGTAAATGAAGATGAAATATTTGTCAAGCCAAAAAGACAAATCCCTCAACACCCAGACAGAACCATCTGTGTACCTTACAATCATCTTACAGTCCAAAGTCCTGACAGCTGCACTTCTTCCTGATCTACCGTATCCTTTCCCTGACATTTTTCTTCCTTTCTCTTCCACTTCCCCTGCATCACTTTCACAAAGCAGTCTGACAGAGTTCACTTTTCTCCTTTAAGAGGATGAATGAAGATAGAAAAGCAAAGCAAAACGGAGCACGAGAGGCATCGCTTGCTTTGATTCATGTGGCTGGGAGTTTGGCGCTTGTGTGCAGCCTGCCCGTTTGGCTGCCTGCCTGCCTGCCTCGCCGCTCCTTCCCAGGCGCTCTAATGGAGAGTCGTGGTCTGCAGGCAGTGACACCGTCAAGCCATCAAGAATGGCTGATTATGGTGCTAAATATTGATCTCTGCCTCACATGTGTCAAAATTCCCCCCACCCTTTAATTAGAATTTCCCCTCCGTGCCATACAGGAACTAACCGAATATATTAGAGGACTTCATGAGGAGGAGGGGAGTGCAGCGGGGCATAATTGTGACCTCTTGTCTTGCCTCTTCCCTCCTGAGTTTTGAGATGACTCCCAACTGTCTGTCTAATGCTCCCGGCCTCTGTGATAATCAGACTTATTTTCCCCATCTTATCACAGGACGATCGGCCTGGCTGTCCTGTTCTACATTCCCCTCTCTTCCTGCTCCTTCCTTGCTGTGTTTCCATATTTTATGCTTGTCCTCTTCATTTTTGGGGGGGTTTAATTATATTTAGATTTGAAAAAAACATTATGGCAAAAATTAATTTAAAAAAATCTTGAAAATGCACCACATTGAGCGTCGCAAATACCGATCAAAATTGATGCAGCATTGTCATATATCTTCTTTTTTATTCCACGTGTCTTTTTTTTTCTGCCAAAACCTGGCACCTAAATTATCCACAGCACGACTCGATTGCTACCTGTTCAGTTCCACGACTCTGGTGTGTTTTTGTAGCAGAGATCAGAAACTGGCTACACTAGTTTAATAAATAAAGTTTTTCCTAGCATCACATTTCTTTTTTATTTTAAAATTTCTAGTATTCACACTTACTCAAGCGACATCACGTAAGGGAATTTACCAAATATGGCACATCTCCCTCTGGAGCCACAAAAGACTTTAAACAACACTTTTTTAAAAAACATATATAATTGCGCTTCCCAAGACCTGTAAAGCGACATTGACGTGTAAAATCATTGCTAATGCCTTTGCAGTGTGTATATCTTTGTATGTCTGTGCTGATTAGTATTAAATAAACACAGTAGTCAAGCAGCTCAGTGACCTTAAAGTAAGCAGTGATTTGAATTTTATTTTCTCTCAATTTACATTGTTATAACTACCAAGTTGCCCGTAGAGGAAAGCCCACGCTCGCTGTGCCACAGCAAGGCAGTGATCACGCTGTTAGTAGCTAGAAGAAATACACGTAACAGGTATTAAAGCTTTGCCTTGAGATTTTTCTTAGAAATTCCCCTCTTGTGTGTGAAAGTACTCTGTGTACTGTCAAACTTTTGCTGCACTGAATTATTAGATCCGCAGTTTGTTTACATCTTCTCCATATCTATATTTTATATCTTCTCTTCATTATTTATATTTCTCTTTTCGACATACCGTTGTACACAGTAATTTTGCTATTCGGTATTGTATCTATTTTTCACTGCTCCCGGTTTTTGCACAGATGTCACCGTTTCCTGGATTTTACAGCACCAACATGCTGCCTTCCTTCGCCACCATGTCCACTTTATAATCCATCTTTTCGCTCTTTTCCAGCTCCTTTCTCTTTCCCCATCACCCCTCCTCTCCCCTCCCCTCCCCTCACTCTCTCTCTCTCCCCCATTCTTTGGTTATGAGGCACTGGTCGTTATTATAGGACGCTGGCAGGCTTGCCGTCAGTTGCATTCTGGCGAGAGTCAAGTGCCACAAGGTGCCTTTTTCTATTTGTTTGTTTCATGCAACACTGCACCAGCCACTGACCTGTGGTATCCATGTCGTGCAAGAGGGAGGCAGGTTCATCCAATCAAAGACCGGCTGAAAATTAACACTGATCTTTCCATTCCTGAAGAGAAACTGTGGCAAAAGGCAATTTCATGACTATAGGGTGGATTTTTTTCTACACTTTTTTCTTATTTGTATTTAGTATCTTCACATTTTCGATATAGACCCAGTTTACAGCAGAGGAATTGGGTTTGTGTTAAAAATTGAAATCTATAATTCACTCTCACACTATTTACAAGTGAAACTATTTTCCGTCAAAACACAATTTTTCAGATTCCGTCTTGAAGTTTGATATTCTAATATCACAGATTTGTTTTTTTTCACAGTGAATTCAATCTGATCCCCTGCAATTCAGTACATGCAATATTCATAGTTGATCCATTGACTGCTATTCAAGCGGGAACTATTTGAAGAGGGAAAGTTCATGTGCATTTTTGATGGATTGTGCATGTCTTCCCCTACTCTATATGGATAGAGAGCTTGTTTGAAGGTCAGTGATTCTCTTCAGTCAGAGTCTTCCCCACTACACTTCTTTTTGGGGGGAAGAATATCTCCAGTCTTCACTCCATATTTTTTCAAGTGCTTCTAGGATGACTAGGTTGGATGACCTTGAATCCTGGTGGAGATGAATCTCTTTGAACCTCGCCTCTCTCCTTTTCTCTGAGAACTCTGTCATGAAGAAAGACAGCGACCTTCTCCCGTCTGCCTTTTCATGTAAAATATCCACTTTTCCCAGCTTCCAACCTTTTCACATCTTTGATATTTTATGTGTTTTCCACTGTATACGTGTGGAAGTACATTTTCCTTTAACATACTTCAGTGCTCACAATGCATTTTATTTTTCTCCTCTTTGTTTAGCGCTGCTTTCAATTCATCTGATTTCCACTGCTACCATCTAGCATCCTTCAGTTTCTACATGCGAATTAACAAAGGGGGGGGTCAGTATTTTAAAAACTGGAACATTTCTGTGTGTGTGCCTTCGTGTTAGCGTGTAGGAACAAGGGTTTGAACAAGGGTTGAGTGGATCTTGAGAGCTGGCAGGTGCATTATTGCAGCAGGCTCTGCCTAGTTTGACATGTGTGTGTTCCTAATCTCCTAGTGATATGACAAAGCTGTGTGGGAGCCTGGGCTGGATCTCTTCTGTCTGCTGTGACACACAAACACACACACACATACACACCACAACCCTGTCTCCCATTCCCTTCTGTCCAACACACATCATATTCCACTCTTGACCCTTCAAGAACCCACCACTCCACTATCTGTTGGCACTTTCTCACTGTTGATGTGTAGTTAGACGTGCTGTACAGGCATCACAATGCTCCAGTTTGTGTTGTGAGTATTTGGAAACACTGAATTTCATGTGGACATTTAGTAGAGGCCTCACACACACTTAGGATTCACAGAAGCAAGAGGCAGTTTTAGGCTTGTTTACTTCCAACATGAGGAAGATTGATTTAAAAGATGTGACGGAGTTGTGTTGACCTGCACTTGTATGAAAAATCATATTAAATTGAGCTCTTTTATTATGTTTTCCCAATTCCGTTTGTGTCTTACTGTCATGGGGGAAGACTTCACAGCTGCAAAAACTCGCACCAAAATTTTTGTTTGCTTGTTTATCCAGGTCTTCTGCTTGATGTCTGTAGGAACTAATTTTCAGCGTGAACCTCCAAAAGTCCCTCAATACACATTAACTTTAAAAATTGTGATTTGCGTGCGTCTTTTTGTTGAGAATATTTACCTGTAAGATTTGGACGACATTTTATTCCTTCATTTAAAAATGGACAGAGATAATAGAAACAAACAAAATGTGGGGAGGGAGAGGTGTGTTACTGACACCGGTCCCTAGCTGGAATCAAACACATGATGCTGCAGCTGTATGGTTGGTAACTTAAATCCCATGTACTTGCTATTTCATCCAAATTTTACATGCTTTTTAATCCAGATCATGAGACTAAATGCATACAGAAAGGCAGCAGCCAGAGGAATTGTGACACTGAGAAGGATGGTAGACCACACACATAATTTGACTGGAAGACATGAACAGATTACATGTGCATGGATGTGTTTAATATGTTTCATTTTACCATGGAGCAGCAGCAGCACAAGCCATAACACAGGATAAGGGCATATCCTTATGGGAACAGAGCCAGTGCATCTGACCATGTTGACATTTTACACTCTGGCATCAGATGGAGGGATAGTTTGCATCTCTGCATTTGGTCACATTGCCAACAGTGGTGTGTAAATATGCAAAACAAGACAAAGATTTTTAGATTTTCTGAATTTGAATGTTATATTTTCACCAAATATTTGCAGTCTGTGAATGAATTATTTGCTCAACTGTTGTGATACAATTATGCAGATGAGATTTTTAGATGAGCATTATTGTCTATTTGGTGATACCCCACATGTATCAGCAAAACCAGATTCTTTTTCTGTCTGTTTTTTTTTTTTTATAGTTTGGTCCTCAGTCTCCTCCAGCTTTGCCCCAGAGACCAAATGCATCATTTGAGGCTCATACAATTCACTGCTTCCCAAGCCACTGGCTCCTACCAGCCTGATAGAGGCATTTTTCACCACTTAGAAACACACACTGTGTCCGATCCCTTCCTCCTTAATATGTCCTCTATTACCATCAGGCATTTATGCCTGTTTTTTCTACTTCAGTAACCACTGAGCACCGGCTTCATTAAAACTAATTGAATCGGAAACATGTCTGCCTGAGGAAACATTAACTCTTTCTATAAAGGAAATTCCCGATTTCATTTTGTCAATAAGGTCAAAGGAGTGAGCCCATGTGTTCGATACTGATACACACTGTGCCCATAAACTTAAACTGTAACCCTAAACTGTAGGGCTATTTAATTCTGACAAAGAGAATATACCATCAATCAGCAGTGAATGTGCCGTCTAAACTCTAGTGGTTTCTGGTGATTATATGGCAATTCACAAAAACAAACAAACAAACAAACAAAAAAACACTGCTGTTTTTTTCCCCCCAGAATACATTTTTAAGCAGAAACCTGAAGAAATCCCTCTCCAGCATTCTGTTCTGTCAATTTCATTGCATTATTAATTTCTTGTGGTTAGCATAATTGAGTCTTGGTACAAGCATCACATTAATGGATTTTACTGACCACACTTGAAACAATAATTTGATGGCATCCGTCAGAAATCAATGTGCAATAACAGAGCATACACAGCTGTTTAATATGAAGTAAATATTTATGAGTGATCTGACTAGACATCAAGTTCAGTCAATCTTCTTTGAAAGGATCTGTGCGAATGATTAACCTCATTTTACTGGTGCTGTCTGGGCTGGTAATGGCCATTAGAGCTAAGAAGGAGTGAGGCCTTTGATTTTTGGCTTCTCATCATTCACAGCTTGTCGCATCCCTTCATCCTTCATACATGGCTGCTGAATTGATTGTCTGTTTAGTCCTATGAATGATAAAGCTGCTCTGGGCCACAGGCTGAGAGGGACAGACACGGCTCACCTCCATCTATATGCAAGGTGGATTTCTTTTCCTGCCTCGCCACTCGGAAATCAGCTTTTTGCATTATTTATTGGACAATCATCAGCATTTCAATATGGTAAATCAAATAGTCACAGTAATATAACTATAGACATTCGTATCCAAAGGGCCATCACTCAGCTCATTATTCATTCATTTTGTTTAGCGCTATCGTCGGCAGGACTCATGAGATTCATAAGTTGTGTAATCAACATGTTTTACTGCGGACCCGCACTGCAAAATGCTTCACAGCCTGAGAAGAGGGAAAGGTAACATGAAAGAAAAGTGATGCAGAGTTTTAGTGATGACTGAAAGCAATGAGATGAAAGGCAGCAGTGTTATTGAAAAGATGCTGAGGAGAAACAAGGAATGTGAAGTTGTGGTGTTTAGTCATATGAATCTAGTTCAGGTCAATTGATGTTTTTTCCGAAGGTTTTCACACTTTACTTCAAAATAACTGTTAATGCCACACATAAAATAAATAAAAAAAGAAAATAACTGTAACGTACACTTGGCTTAATTTTATGAAAGTCAGAGAAAATAAGCGTGGTGTCCAAAAGTCGTCTGCTATGTCCTACACAGTAAATACACTGTGCAGATTCACACCAGCAGGCAGCTTGTAAGCATGTAGTGTGTGTAGTTTTGTACCATGTAGCACAGAAGAATCAACCATGTGTATTTGTGCATCTTTGTCATTATTCTTCCATATGTCCCACTCTGCTCTTTGCTGCCGTGGTTTTAAAATAACACGGCTCTGCTCTATATAATTATAACTCCAGTCGTGTGAGCACAAGTGAAGCTTCCTCCTCAGATGTCTGCTAAGTTCTCATGTGGTGCAAAAGGTGAACGATCAAGTGCTCCAACACCACAGGTATCAGAAGAGGCCATGATTTCTCCTCTCTGCTGTTAATGCACATGTTCCAGATTAAAACAGAAGACAAAATTACATATTACAAGTTTTTTTTAAATGTGAATGGTCACTAAAGCTCAATCCACCTCACACACGTGCATCTGTCATATTGCATCACAGAATTAGACAAAACTGCAGCTGTGCATTCAGCATTATCCATGATTATCTGAGTGTGTGGCACTGTGAGAAAAAAAGCAGCATTATGGAAAGCTGGGAGTTGTATAATTTGATGCCTTTCTCACTTTGCGGTCAAGCACTTAGCAGCAGATGTACAGGCTCTGTTCTCAGAAGTGGGCCACCTTCACCTGCTGGTTGTTGTTCTCTGTGCTGCAGCTGAGGACACAGCCAAACAACTGGAAAAATCTCTCTTGACTTTCCTCCATGCCAGCTTACGCTCGCACAGTTATGTCTAGCCTTCCACTGATGTCAAACGTGGGGAAGAAATTAGGCATTTTAATGAATTTCGACTCAAAAGTCCTCCAGCACATATAATCATGCACAAACACTGGCAGAAGCATTAGCTACATGTGTCATGTTTTATTGTACTGAGATAGACATGTTTAAAACCTAACTGTACTTAGAGTCAATAGAAGAAACTTGTGACATTGTAATGCACCCTTTCAACAGATCTGCTAAATGTCAGCAAACTGGTTCTGAACGTAATCCCAATTTGCCTTGGAATTAGCACTTTACAGTGACGATCTAATTATTTAGACACTTTATTGCCTGCTGCTAATATCTCTCAAAATAAGCTGTTCCCTTCATCTTGATCATGTGATAAATGTGGAATCACTGTGGATAAGTCCCAGACATGCCTCAGAGCCTGGCGTCACTTCTCTCCTCTGCTAGAGTAGAGAAAAGGCTTTGTGACAGCGGCCCTGCTGCACTGTTGTTCAGGCCAAATCACTGCCGTTTTCTCTGCGTTTCTGAATCACTTTTATTTCTGCTGTTACAGTCCACAGCGTACGCAGATGCGGTGCGCCGCGACAACTCAAAGACCCGAGCTGTGGTAACGGTAATCAGTAAATGGGATTAAGGGATGTACATTAGCACGTTTTACCTGTATAATTTAATTACTGGTGAAGTGGAAGTAGGTGCTGTGGAAGAAACCAGAAGCGCGCAACGGGACTCCCCGGGGAGTTTTTTTGTGTGTCTGTACTAACAGGCTTACTAGTCAACTAATAAAACGAACCAGGTTACTTTGCATTTCTATCATCCGCCGGCTTGGGTAAAAGGGGGAAAAAAACGTTCCTGTTTGTGCATCATTATATCATTCTTGTTCACTGAAACTTGAAAATTTCACAGACAACATTCAGCACTGTGACGCGAGATCTTTTGGAGAGCTGTGCCACCTGTGCGCAACCAGGTTTCACATTTCACAAAGCATGTGTAGGCTGCACACTGACTGCGTCTGCTTGTCATTGGTGATGCCAAGTTGCATGTAGTCGGCGTTTTACTGCCGGAAAACTGCTGACTTTCAACCGCTTCGGCTGTGATGTGACTCAGTCGGCAGGTAACGCAGGTTAACAGTGTGCGTTTAGGCAATAAAAGTAAAGTTAAATGAAGCGAGAGCGTAAAAAAAGATGATCTTGTATACAAAACTAAAGGTAATATAAAGGAGCACATTACTTTATTAATTCTGTGATCATTACGCAAAAAGTAAAGTCTACCGTTAAGTTTTATTATCATCCACGTCACATCAGCAAAGAGCATCCAGAGCAATAGATTGGAATATAAGATCCGATGCTTTTTTTTTTTTTAAATGATCCTTTAAGAAATTGTACTTTATGTTAAACTAAGATTCCTATATTAAATCCGTTGTGGTCTTTTATTTTATCAAATACAAAGAGACATTAGAAAATGGAAAGCGGTTGCATCAGGATGGACTAATAAGTCTTTTTTTTGTTTACATTAAGGAAATATTTTTAAAAGATAGACAAAAATGCAGGAGACCATGTTTAAGTGACTCTCCAAATTAAAAGTAATAATTTTGATGATTCATTTAGGCTACACGCGTAAGCAAGGCGGTTGGATTAGTCAAATTCTGAATCTGTGCGTTTATAAAGCAGAATAATTTTGAAGAGTCCAAACTTCAAAATAAAACATGAAACTGACTGCCGATTATTTATGAAATGTTCTTAGCCTTAAAATGCAACATCATAATTTACAATCCGTTGAACTAAACATCTCTACATCTTTTCATGTTTCCTTAAAAAAAGGCGAAACAGACATTATTGTTATTATTATTATGTTGTTGAAACGTTAGATTTTGCGCAAACAGGCCTGCGTGCGCAAAATCCTAACCGCCTCCTTGGGGAAATTAAATTAAGCTCGAATGAGAGAATAGCTTCTTTCTGTTGTGCCAGAGTGTCTCTCGTCGATTAGGAAGGTCTGAATTTGAAGGATGAATTAATTTCAGAGAAAGTGTTTAGCAAAGAATTGATTTAAAAGTTTTATTTGTAAACATTAAATATTTCTTTCTCTCTAAAGTTTTTTTTCCTTTTTTTTGGAATTCGGCACCAAATGCGTTACAGAACTTTTAAGTACATCATGATGCCAAAGAATGTAGGCCTATAATCACACACTCATGAAAACCTCTTCATATAAGATGGGATTTTTCATTTCCAAACGTGTTAAATCATAACTACCTAGACGTTTATAAGACATAAAACATAGACAACGTGCTCAGCATGAACTTGGATGGTTTGAAATCCTTTAAATTGCACCATGCTTAGTGTAGCTCTTGGCAATAGAAATAATAAATATATAGAAACGTTTATATTCAACAGCAACAATACTTACAGCACATACAAACAAGGAATGTCTGACAGTTTTACAAACACCATGGGTCCCTCATTTTCTATACAGATGAAATATTTTTCCACATATGCGTCATACATAAAAGGAGTGCCATAACTACGAATCTGTATCAAATCTAGCAGACTACATAGTGTCCGGTATATATTATATATAGACATCACCTCAGCAAGTGCCTATAAAAGAAAAGAAAAGAAGAAGGGAAAAAAGAAAACTAGAACATGCGTTGTCTTTTCTGGATACTTTTGGGATCCTGTCAGAAACACATAGGCACGAGTCAAAAAAGAAAAGAAAATTAAATCTTTTCATTATAACAAACTTTGTACACGTTATAAACCGATGCGTTGGAGGCATCACATAATCTATTATAATATACAGTGTGTGTGCGTGTGTTTATATTTATATATATGTATGTATATAAATGGAATATATTACATCTGAGTATGCTGAATCAGTAGAGCCGATGTTAAAGAAACTGTAAGTGATTGCAAGACCAGGTTAACTTTAGTTGGAGAGAAATTCCAAGTGTCTCATTAACTCGTTTGGCACTCAAAAAAAGAAAAGAAAAGAAAAAACAATTCAGGGAATTAAAAGGCCTACACAGCAAATCAAAGTTTTCTGCCTCCTCGTTATTGTTACTTTTTTCTTGAATCCTTTTACTCATCTGAATATGGTGTTCTAGTAGCCTACGGAGCTTGCAAATACTCAGAAATCATAGCGTGAAAAAAAATCTGTCAAGTCTGACTCAAACAGTCTTTTTGGAAGTTCTTTGAGGTTTCGCCTCTGAGTCAGACTCAGAAAGGTAGGGTGTCGAGGAAAAGTTTGTCAATTATTGCTGGCGGAGGGACTAGGTCTTCTAGCTTTAGGTAAAAGATACGCTGCAGACCTTGGGTACATAGTGTGCGCAGTTCGGGGAGCTTTCCCAAGAGTTTTGACAAGTAGTTGGGACGATTCAAACCACCGCCATTGAACGTCACTTGGTCTTTGAGACAGTTGACTATCTTGTTTTGGAGATCCTCGACTCTCTTGGGTTCCTTAAGCCCGTGTCGCTCTGAAAAACATAATTTAAAAAAAAGACAGAGAATTGATTTCAAACACTCCGTTTTGCATGTACTGTATAAGTCACAGTGTTTCCAAATGCGCAGCCCCTTTACGCACCTGTTACCATGGCCAGAGCTGCGATGCAGGAAAAAGCTGAGATGTCTATATTCATGCTCTGCAAGTTGGAAGAAAACTCCACGATAGCGTCCACCCACTCTCCAAATCCACGGACGCACTGTAGTCTGTGTAACACCACTCCATTACAAAAAATAAGTTTTCCTTCCACCGGGTTGGACCTGCAATTAATAACCAAATGCCATTAATTACGCTTGGCAATAAATGGGAATTTAAGAGCCTTCTAATTATTGGGCAGCTAATAAAGCCCAAAGCATTGAAGCTTGAAGGAGGGACTGATGATTATCTAAAGCCCAGGTTCTTTTGTTTAGCAATTACTCAGCCTCACCTGTACGCCAGCCGTAGGACAAAAAGTTCAAGGAAGGCGGATTCAAAGAGGAGATCTTGATCTTGCTTCGGTAGATCAGAAAAGCCAGGAATCTTCTCCGCCCAGCCTCGGATGATCTCCATGGAGCCCGTCAGGAGATCATAGAACTGCTGGATGTGCTGAGTGTTGTCGCCAGTCATTTGGTAGTCAGGGTTAGCCTGGAACTGGAATTTAATTTAAACAGCGCCTTAATGAGGTCCTTTAAAATATATAATCCGTGAAATTGCAAATGCCCATTTCCGAGAGAGAGAGAGACTTCTACTATTAAATTCATGCCTTCTTTTTTTCTTAAGTTCTGCATTTCAACGCAATTTACTGAAAATATGCCACAATAAAATCCCGACAAAGTTTGGAATTCGGCGATGCACCACAGAAAACTTTCAGGGTAATAAATTGTCACGTAAAGCACGACTGAATTATAAAGGCCGTCAGTCTTGTTCTGTCTGTTTTCTCTCAGAATGTAACTTTTTTTCTTCTTTTTAAATGTTCTGGGTGTGCGTTATAATCCAGGGGTTCCAGTATTTACTTACTCTTGAGTAGTCCAAAGCAGACATGGAGGGGTTGGAGTCCACATGGGCCCGAACGAGTGCGCTTATGAGGCTCACCGGCGGCGAGGGTGGGGAGGGTTCCTGGGGACTTTTGGGCTTGGATGGTAGGCGTCCTCTTCGACCTTTCAGATTATCCGTTCGGACAACTGCATTGGGAGAAATATTTGACACCTATGAGTCAATAACAGACACTCCTGCGGCTGTGCGTAAATGCTGAAATTTGGATAAATGCACTGTATTACGCACACCTTTTCTCAGTGCATCAGTGTGAAATTATAAACCACAGGTCTAAAATAAATCAATGCGTGGCCCAAACATACCTTCCCTCACCATCCCGACTACAAGGCACTTCTGGAAACGGCAGAACTGGCAACGATTTCTTCGGCGTTTGTCAACAGGACAGTTTTTATTTGCTAAACACACGTATTTTGCATTTTTCTGAACGGTGCGCTGGAAAAAGAGAAAAAAACATTTTGTCACTCTTTAGGCCTATTTCAAAGGCTATTTAATGCTCACACGTGTGTATATATACAACTGCTTGGTTACTGCAGAATATGAACAAGATGAAAACGATATAATATCAGCCTCATCTCGTGTTTGGTACTGTGCTGTATGAACCAGCAAGAGGGAATAGACCATCAGTAAATACACATTCGTGGTCTTTCACATTTTTCCTTGTCCCTTTGAGGACAGCTGTGTGTGGATAGCTATGACTGTCAGATATTTATTTTACGCGCGCACTGAAAGCTGTTCCTTAATTATATTTAGTGCAGCTCGTAGTGAAAATGCGATTCTAATAAGTGTTTTTATTATTATAATTTTAAAGAAAAAGAGCAGCATGTAACACATGGTGCAGCAAATAACAATCAAAACAGAGTCTAGCGTTCATGTAATAAACAGTAACACTTTTTCATGCTTGCTGTCATTATCAGCCCACCTTGAAAAATCCTTTGCAGCCCTCGCAGGTTCTCACTCCATAATGCTGGCAGGCTGCGTTGTCCCCACATACCGCACACAGACCCTCGTTTGACGGAGATCCTCGGGACGGGGGCGATGGCACTTGGCTGTCCACCAGCTGGTGCCCGTGGCTCAGCTGCAGGGAGTGAGGAAAGGCCAGACCAGCCTGTTTCCTGATGGCGCTGGGCACCGCGAAGCTCTGGCCGTCCAGGCCGCGGTGCGCACCCGGGTTGTCGTGGTTCATGGAGACGTGCAGCGGCCCGTCGAACCGCATCTGACAGCTGGAAACAGGAGTGCCGGGCGGGGACTGCTTGAAGGAGAAGAGCGAAAGCCTCGACACCGGGTTCTTGCGCTGGTCTATCATGTGGGACGTGGCCGCGACATAGTTCTGGTGGAAACTGTGGAGGGAGCCCGGGTCCTCCCACATGTGATTGGGCTGAACCTGGAAGTTTGGTGTAGTCGGGGCGTGAGGCGAGGAGGGTTTGAAGTACATAGGCCCAGAGTGAGCCATCATTTCTTCCGACGGAGGTGGCAGGTGGCTCTGCTGATGGTAGTTGTGCATCTGGACGTCCTCCACCTTGATAGAGGACTGCTCTCCAGAGTGGGGCATCTGATACAGACAGGGCGGTTTAACGTCGTAACTGGTGTTATAGTTGTCCATGAATGTACTGAAACTTGGGAGAGAAGTAGTGGCTGTGATCTCAGTGTTGGTCAAGTCCATGCTAAACTTAACAAACTCGGGTGTTAAGAAGTCGCAGCTGTATTCTCCTGCGGTGTGGTAGCTGTAGCTCTGGGAAGCAGGACTAGCTCCTTGAGGTGATGATCCATACTGAGCCTGAACGCAGGGCATGGCTGAAAACCAAACCGGTACAAACACATCAGGATTTCTGTGCAAATGTCTGTGTAAACTGAAAAGTTTTGCAGTTCAAGGTGAAGTTATAGTAAATGGACCAAGCAAAATTGTCTATTATTACTGTGTAACCTCAGAATAAAATAAAACAACAGCACATGTATTTTGTATTTGTGAATAATTTTTCATTTCCTACCTCAAGTCTTCTGACAGTTTCCCGTTGACACTTGAAATGGGTAATGTCAGGAGTTGTATGGGTGTCAGGATTGAAGAAAGCGACTCTGTTCTGGTTCTTCCCCTAATAAAACACACACCTTTGGCATTTACTAGATTATAAAATAACATAAAATCTAAAAATGACTACGAGATCCCAGGTGAAGTCGGAATCAACTTGCACAAATGCGCGCAAACTATAACCGATTTCTAATTATGCAGAGCGTCGTGAAAATTTCCATTAAAGTATTTAATGGATGTGAGCAGCATATATTCATATTCTATATTATTCTATATACAATTAAAAGCACAACTCTTGCTTTTCTTTGGTTGTTTTAAAGTGTCGGCTGGTTCGGTTTGAGCCGAGCAACTTTACGCACTTGACACAAGTGACAGTTTGCCGAAAAACCAAACAGCTGAAAACTGTGATTAAATGTCAGCCACAGCCACAGATCTGAACAGTCTGAGTCACACTCAGATTTTGTGTAAATTCCGTTTAACGGTGGAAAAAGACGAAAATGAAAAAGAATTAAAAGGCTCGGAGAACGCGGTGTAAGTCGAGCGCAGTCACAGATTATGTTGAATAGAAGGACTGAATCTTACCTCTTTCACATCAGGATCGTGGCTTTCATTCCATGCGATAAGCATGTAGGTGGTATTCATCAATTTTGGTAAAAGCTCCAGATCGTGAGCGTCGGTACCAACACTGCCAAGCAGGGAAACCGTGTGACTCCGCGCACTGACAGCGACACGAGCTTCGACTATCCAGTCTGGCCAATGTGGCTTTGTTTATGTGAGCTCTGGATACCATGGCCCACGTGTTTCACTCCACCACGTCATCGGCGTCGGCGCCGACGCGGACCAATCCGCTTGGGAACTTTCTCAAGCCCCAATTTTTCTGGCGAGTATGTTTGTCTTGTGGTATGTGTTCTGTGTTGCTTCCCAAATGGACATTAGCAGAGATGTAGTGGAGGGTAAACCCACCTAAACTCAGTTCAGACACCTTGGTGTTTGCTCAGGACTTACGTCATTGTTGTTTTAGGCTGACATTAGTATACCTGATATGATTTCAGTGTATCTGCTGCAAAGAAAATGATGCATGTTTATAATGGGAAGATGGTTTAATCACCTTCTTTTTTAAAGCACACAGGGTTGTTGTTGTTGTTTGCAAACTGAGATTATTGTTACTATCATGCATACAATAAACTTCTAGGCTGCAGCAGGACATGTTTCCCATCCTGCTGCTTTTTAAAGTGCAATTCGGCATCATGATGTACTTAAAACTTGCAATTTGAGTGCAATATTAAAACACATAGCCCTTAGCAGAAACACATTTATTGACTTGTATTGAAGTTTTTTATTGCCTGACTTTCTGCATTATTAAGATGAGTGTATATTGGCACATCTAGGCACAGTTATGTCACAATGAGGCTCAGCCAGACTCACTACGGTTATATGAAACAGGCCTAATGATGCAGGGGGTCAATATTATTCTTTGTTATCTTCTGACAGGATTTCTGTATTTCAATTGTGTTCCAAATTTAGACCTCAGATTGGGTGGGGTCTGCCTATTCATAGCATGGCTGGTGTATGTGAGCTGCTGCAGGAGGAAAAGGGGGATAATTAGTGGGCCTGTAGCCAGTTGTCATGGGGGACCCAATTTAGTCCCCAGAGAGGGAAACGTGATAGGAGCAGGCAGAATGGAGAGTGACGCAGAAAACGCTCAAGTTGACGCAGTCGCCAAAATAATCTTGTGGGCTTATTGTTCTGCAGCGATAGAATAACTGATCTCAGTGTAATCTTACACCAACACCTTGTAGCCAATCGAGTTGGCCTAAATCTTTGTAGATTCGTACGGGCAGGGAGGCCAGGAGAGAGCAGAGAAGAAAGTGCATGCGTAGAGATGTGGCCCGCACATGCCACAGTCAGCATTACATAGCACACAGCATCATATGTTATTGCTGCTGGACTGATGCTTTATTATACGAACCACAGAGCAGCCATCAGTCTTGAAGCAGAGCACTCACTGCACACAAGAACACACTGTGCAAGGAGGGGGAGCACAAAACTGTATATCATGGTTGCTCTCACCTCTAGAGGACACTATTGTTCACCAGCCATACATCAACCAAGCAGTTCCTGTTTCTTACAATTAACCTTTTAATTAACCTAACCCCATTAAGGCAGTGTGGTCACGCCCAGTCGTTTTCAGGTGGGCCATATGACAGGATTTGTAAATTACAAAGCTCTCACCTGCACCGTGGGCATTCAGAAGCAAAATAAGGTAGGAAAAGTTCTTGTAGATTGAGAGAAATTTTCAGTCTAGACCGTCTTCATGTTAACATGTTGGCTGATTATTAATCTACTTCTAGTCGGTCAGCCTTTACTGAAATCCACTGACTAAACAACTGTATTTATGCACAACATGTGACCCAAGTTTACTGAACGACATCAAACTCTTTTGCCTAAAGAACACCCGTGATTCTGCGTGGTCACGTTGTGCATCCATTTGCTATTTAGAATAAAAATGAAAACACAATTAGCAGTTTAATTGGCCGTTTTACTGAAGAATAATTAACTTCCCATTTATATGCGCAATTAATTGACAGTCATTTGAAAGTGAGGAGTTCGCTTTAATCACACAGAAGTTGTTTCCTGAGATTATATTTGTAACTTTGTTGGAAGAAATGTCCACTGACATTACAGATTTACAAATTGTTGTGGGTGTGTGTGTGTGTGTGTGTTTGCAGAGAGCCTGTGTGTGTGAGCGAGCGAGAGAGAGAGAGATGCATCTTTTTCATTGGCTTAAAGACTGTCGGAGCTCTCACTTATTAATTTCTCTCTGGGTGCAACCTGAAAATCTCTCGGAGATGCGCTTTATTAGTGGATGAGACACTCTCCTCATCTCAAGGTCAAAGGATGGAGCTGAGTTAGAGGCAGGCCAGCGGCTGTCTGCTCCCTGAGGGGTCGACCCACAGTGAGAGAGCAGGAAAATGAGCAGTGATCACCACTTGATGCACTGATGTCCATCTTCAGCTGTTTTCTAATGTGGCTCCACGTGGGTGGTTATAGCAAACGGGCAAAAATACTTCCAGGTATTCTAGGTAGGTTTTGTCATCGCAGTACTATTTACATCAGCACTATATTCTAATATAGTGCTGATTCAAGTCTCAAGTTACGAAGTGAGCAAGGACAGGTGAAAGGTAGTGTAGTGATGTATGTGGTGGGTGAAACATTGAAAGATATTTATTTGCAGTATCCAAAAAAAACATCAAATACAACAGGTAACATTTAACAGTTACCATTCGAGATTTTTCTCCACATATAATCTGTACAGGGCATGAGGCCTTTCCAGTTCAACTTGGCCAATCAGGTCAGTAGTCTCAAAGTTGACAAAGATAACTGCAAATACACATCCATCCATCCATCCATCCATCCATCCATCCATCCATCCATCCATCCATCCATCCATCCATCCATTATGGCTAATTTAGAATCACCAGTTATTCTACACAGATTCAATCCCCTCTAGCTCTGAGTGACTAGTGTTAACCACCAGCACTGTGCCAACCCCACAAATGCACATGATTCTCTCAAAATTCTTCCAACAACAACACCTCAGTTCATAGTCCTCAATACTGGATATTCAAAATAAACTAAATATCTGTGGTTTCCTCAGTATTCATCGTGATTTAATTCATCATGCATCAACTGTCTAACAAAATTTGAGATCCAACGATCACATAAATACCATATGAAAGTGTGGCTTTTGAAGCTCCCTCCTCTTTAGGCTTCAGCACATGGTAGCTTCTACAAGAAACAAACTCTGACAGATGATGGCTTTTAGAACTTTATGTCCTTTTAATACATGGTGTGTTTTAATCAAATTGATTTAACTTAATTTTATTTTCAGGGGCAATTCTGTCTGTAGCCACTGGAGTTATAAGATTAAATAAAATGAACAAAAACAACAAAATAGTGAGAGATTAATGTCTCCCTTTCTTTACAGAAAGGCTTGAGTAGTCATGGAGGGAGCAAGTGTCTCCTAACAAGATCTAAATATGATATAAAATATTGAATTAAATTGGAATCTGGACTTACAGGCCTGTGGTGCAGTTAATTTCACATGTGGTGTAGCTACAGTTGGCACATTCTAGCTTTTAAAAGTTTAATCTGATTAACTGTGTAGCCTATTCTGTGTATTTTATATTGAACATACAGTATATAGTACTTTACAGTCTCATTGCTACAATGAGTTTATGATCATGTATGAATGGATGTAGTCATTTTCAGTGATGAAATAAGATTCCTGAGTAAAAGTAACATATAGCACAGTGAAAAATATACACTAGTCTTCTACATCTGCCAGTACTGATAGAAAACTGAAAAAATCTTAGAGTAAAGCACAGAACCTGTACTTAAGTCGGCTGCTGTGGTGAAATTTTGCCTTGCACCCTTAATTCGAGTATTGTAATGTTACTTTTTCTTCCACATTAGGGCCCATTGAAGAGGAAAACATGTAAATATATTCTGCTCTCAAAATATGATAATTTGTTCAAGTTCAAAGAGCAAAATAGTGTAAAAAAGTCATAAAATTAGCTTCACTTGGTCCAATTACAAAGTCAATATACTGCTCACATGCTTATGAATAAGCAGTAATGCATCAGTATAAGATAACATAAATCCAATTGGCACCAGTTGGCTGAATAATGAGTTCTTGTACTTTTGATACTAAGTATGGTTTGCTTAAAATACTTTTAGCCTAATAATTGATTGATATTTGTGATGAACTATTTATTCATTGTTTTTGGGTTTGTTTGTTTTTTGGTTTGTATTGCATACAAATTTGAATATGTCTGCTACTATTGGTAATATGTAAATAGCACTCTGATGTTGTAGGTGCTGATGGTTGTGAAATAAATCTGCCTGCTTTAATGTTCGGTTAAGCATCAAGAATTTCTTAATAGTTGTAAATATACAACCTGTATATACCTGTATACCATTTTGACAAAATTGTAATTGAGCACAGTATTCACCAAAAAACTGAATAGACTTAAGAAAATTGAGAAAATGTGTTTTACCAAAGATATTTCCACTATTTTAAATTCTTAATCATTGATCGATTTACTTCTTTACATTAACTTCTCCTGTTTTTTTTTAAACTGGATGAAAATTAGAAAGAAGTTGCCCCATTCTCCTCAAACTGAAGTCAAGGCAGTTTGCAAAATCTGCCGTCGCTTCCACAAACCTCATTTCATCTCTAAGCATCGGCAGGTATCAAACTTTCTGAGAATTGAACAGCCCGACCCTGAAGGCATCCCTTTGCTCAGTGTCTTCTTTCCATTTCTAGATTCCCACTTTACAAGCTTAAATGTCTACTTAATATGCTTTAATGCCTGCTCTTTAGAGCCAGGGAGCACTTCATCACTTTTATACACCTTTATATAACACACTGTTAACTAGCAATGCCTTATGGAACAGCTTGTCTTGCAGCTGGAAGGCGCCTCCATGGCATGATGGAGGTACCTGTTCACCATTCACAATGAGACAGTAAAATGGGAATAGAGGCCTCTGCATACTGCTGCTGTCTATATCAGTCAACGATGAATATTCATGAATCACAGTGTCATGACATGCTCTGTAATTGGCAGCAACATTAGTAATGACACTGCTGGTATCAAGTCCCTGCATATTCATGTGGTGGGGCAATATTTCCTCGTGGTGCTGTTTTTTTCTCTCTTCCTGAAAGTGAAAATGTATTCTGAAGCTGCAGGTGTCCCTGGTTCCACAATCAATTGCTGGCTGGATTGTGCCCCAGTGAAAATCAGACAAACCATTAGTTTCTTTGTCAATTTCTTTGATTAATAATATTTCTGAATTATGAAAGGTTGAGAGGACTAAACAGTGTAAAGCGGATCTCTTTGTAATAGTTATGAATGTAGACCTTAAGGACTCCTATATACCATGTCAGTGCTACTGGCTTTTAGGCTTTTAAAAGATCATGGATAAAATTCATTGATTACTTTTGCATAAAAAGTTACTAATCTAGATTATTTAAATGTATTAGATGAAGATTACACTCGTGCTCTCTGATTCATGCGTTTTCATCCATGTGGTTTGAGGTTTGATTAGATTTTACAGTTTGCAAAGACACAGTCTTGGTTTCAGTGAGGTTTTACTCTGATAGTTGCCGCAGTGTGGCAGATTTCTTTTTGTACTGGAATTTGCTGCAATTCCATTTCGGCCCCAGTAAAGTGTCCTAGAATGGATAATGAGGGAATTGGATAAAGCTTTGCCTAAGCTGCAAGGCTTTCTCCTCTAAGCAGCTGGAGTGGAGGATTTTTCTTCTCATGGGTTCAGTTTGCCATGAAGAATCCAAACTGTGGTGTGAGGAGGCAGACCTGGTTCTAGACCAATAGAAGAGGCAGCACCATGTTTCCAGTGGTGGAAGAAGTATTCAGATCCTTGGCAGATCCTCCCTAAAAGTAGAAATATCAACATCACCATGAAAAAATATTAATTCCAAGTAAAAGTCCTGCATTTGTATCTACATCATGAGAAAAGCGTACTTGAAATTAAAGTCTTCATTGCAATGCAGTAAAATGCCTGTTGTGACTAACATATCATATTATTAGAATGCTTAAACGCATGCATCAGAGTATAAATATAAAGCTACATTTTAATCTTGTAGCCTGAGATAGAGCCAGTTTTAACTACTTCACATACAGTTATCTCAGTCACATGCCAAATCAAAGGGCTCATGAGGTAGGAAGAGAAGAGACAAAACAAAGGAAAAGCAAAGTTCTGGTGTATTAATATATTGTTTTAGCTATTCTCTTATTTTTGCTTGTTTGAGATGCATTTTATGAGTTGACCTCATTTGACATTCGATAGTTATTTAAGTGAAACTATCTGAGAATTGTAGATGGGATATGTCTCTTTTGTGTTAGCTGGTAGAACAAACAACCACTCCTAGCCATCTGAAACATGACAAGAAGCACCATGCAGGTAATTTGCCATAATTCAAGAAGGTTGGGAACTGCTGCTTTAATGTTTAAATTGTGCATTGTGTCTTCTAAGCTTTTCAAGTCCAGTTGTATATAAAACCCTAATCTGATTAGGAATGAAAAAGAGCAACAGCAGTACAATAAATATAGCAGAGAAGACAGTACATTTCCCCTCTGTTTTTAAGTACAGCGCTTCAGTAAATACATTTTCCACAGTCATATGTTGCCTATATAAAGGCCTGCAAACTTTGGGCAAACTAGGAAAAGATACAATCTATAAATTTTGCGTGCAGTTTTACTGCCACACCAGGCCAGCTGTATGCTGTTTGTTTCAGCAATGGATTACTTATACTGCAATGTTGGCTGTTGTATTTTTCTCTTTTTGCTGTTGATCACCAGCTGAGCTGTATCTGGGCATTACAGGAGGAGGCATGCCGTTCCACAAGGCAGTAATGGGCACTGCTGTCAATGCTAGGAGGAGGCTTGTTTGTATTTTATGGCCTCACTCGACTGACAGAATACAAGAGAAAACAGGTGCGATTCAGTGTGCTGCATCGTGAGTGAAGACTTATTCAATTTAATGAGAAAGACACAGATTGCATTTGTTACATAAAATTTCCAAAGTGGGCTAATATTGGATAAAGACGGTACTTATAGCACAATTTCAGTCTGCAGTGTAGCTTAGACTATAAATGAGTTAAATGAAAAGAACCTAATTACAGACTATAAGTTGCTTTTCATCCAGTTCGCTGTTACCTTTTATGTGTTATTTCTTGCAAATAGTAGACTATATGGCACCTCTGTAAAGCGTGGTACCTCACAGTTGCAGCAAACTTAAGAATGGATGGCATTTGTCTTCTTCTGCTTTGCTTATTTTAGATAATCCACTTCCATCATCTTCTTTATTAGTCTTGCAATTAGTCAAGTTTGCTTGTTAACATGTCTCCGTGCCGTCCGTCTGCTTGCCACATGCAGATTTTGTGATTAATCTACAAAGACAATATTTTGAAATGTTATTGGGAGTGGAATATAAATAAGCATGTGATGTATTGTTTTTTATTGCTTGATGCTGTCTGACAGCTTTGTCACAGAAAATACATGGCGTCTTTTTCCTAAATCCATCACGAGGAGTATAAAGACATATGCATAATAATGAAACACATTTATTAATGTGTACTGTCCCCTGGAGTCATATGACAATGAAATGGATGACTGGTTTTCTTTTGCATGGATGCTGTAGGCCGGAGTATCGCATGTGAAGGTGGCTGAACAGGTAGAAATGCTCTACAGAGACAGAAGAAGCCCCCATCCACAAAAGTTTGATGGATCTAATGAAAAAGAGAATAAAACTTGAGTTCTGTAGTGGTCATCCAAGCTGCAGGCTGTTTCTGACACCTCAGCTGCTGACTACAATCTCATACTCACCAACTCTTCTTTTGATTTACACTTCAGATTTAGTCAGTTTACATAGAGATTGTGAATGTACTGCAGCAAATATTTCTCCGTGCCTCGTAAAAATAAGTTTGGTGATAGTTTATGTAGGGATTTGAATCCACAGCATTAATCAATGTATAATCAAGTGGTTGGTTATATGATTTAAGCACAGCAGACCTTTATACTGTGTTGATTTTAACCAAAGTTCACAGGTTTTGGGATGCAATATTAACTCTGTCACAGAACATCGTCCTAATCTATCCTGGCTTGTCATAGACTCATGTGTTTTGCCTGGAAGACATTGAGCATCACAGAAGTCTTTGTCATGGTTTCCTATTGCTAGCTAAACCCTGACCATTGTCCGAATATTTATCTCTTTGGGTATTAAATAGTAATCGGATACTACAGCTGACCCACAATGCATTTTCTTACATGCATGTAAACAGTACAAGTTTTTGCTGTATTTTGTAGCTTGTAGAGCCATGATTCACTCTAACGCCTTGACACTGCATTTCAGATGTACAGCAAGGTTCTTGAAAATCTATGTAGCACTCAGCAACAACTAGGATTCAGCAATGCAATGTTTTTTTCCTCAATGCACTGCAGAGCATATACATTGGATTTATTTTAATAACTTTGATATACTTGAAGTGTGTATTACCTAGGAAAATGGTACAGGATTGGGACTTGGTATTTGCAGATACTAAATATTAAATGACTGATTGGATCAGGGACAAAAAAACACGATCAGGACATCTCTATTTCTAGATTTTACTTACTGTTAACAGAACCCAACAAAAACCCATGACCGGTGATGAAATAAGCCTCATAAGCATAGACCTTTATCCACAGCAGACCTTTTGACTTGTCACATTAGGGAAAGAACACGTATGTTATAGTAGCTCAGTTTCATTAAGTGTTGCAGTAAACCAGGACAGCGAACCAGCCTGCACAAAAGCAGGGTCTCCCAAAAATGGAATGTAGTCATCAGTAATACACCTGTGCCTTTTTCAACTTTGACAAGTCAGATTTCTGCCATGAAACACAGGAATGAGCCACACAGATGCCGTGGATGGCATGTTCCTTTGTCATAGTAGATACAGGTACTGCAGATATTTTTTGATCAGTCCCATACACTTGCCCTACAGTGTGTAACAATCCACAGCTGTTTGAGTCACTTTGCTGAAGAAAAAAAAATAGCTGATTTTGACAGTAACTTTTCATTTGTAGTCAGTTTGTAATCTGATCATCTTTCTAAATAGAAACTAACAGAATTTTAGACAAGTGCCACAGACATGGTTAGAGAGTCAAAAAACACTAAGAGGTAAACAATGCGTTTTAGTTTTGGTCTTTTCATGGGATTATTAAACAGTAAGAAATATTCAGTTTTAACTCCAACTTACCCTACAAGTAAAGGGTTGTCCCCAGCATTTTATGGTCTGTGTGCTTTACTAAAACATCTAGTTGTCTTCCATTGTAAAAGGAGTGTACTTTGATTGCATTATCCAAAGAACTAATACAGCCCAGATTTTCCTACACACTAGTGCTATCATTTTTGGGAGCAGCTTTCTGAAAAGATTTTTCATGCCTGGCTCTTGTTCAACCCCTGTTTGCAACTGCAAATGGGTATACTCCATCCTGATGTTGCATAACCTCCTTGCCATTGTGGTGGAGTTGCTTCCAAAGCTGCGTCTCTGGGGTTTCATCTGTAAGACGCTTCACACGTCTGCCATGTAGTCTGGAGCAGTCTTGTGTTTGAACTGGGAGGATTTCTTCCCCTTAACATGTACACGGGCTTTAGTCCAATCACAAAAAACATAAATGATAACTGTTTTGTTCTCTTCCAGTGAGGGAAAACATCCTCAAGTGGTTACCATTACATACCAAATCAATTATCTATGCCGCTAGTTAGAGGCTTCTTAAATGTGCTTTGCCCCTTTATTTACTCTGGTTGTTTATTGGCGGTGTAGAGGGGGTTTTCAAACCCTTTCTTCTAATCCTCAGTCATTCTTCCTTTTTTCTTTTCAAAACTGGGATTTACAGACCATCTGGGACTGCAAAGAAGCTTCTGATGGGCAAAGTAGAGACCGATTTCACTGTTAAAAAGGCTATGAAAGTCATATGATTTCCCTCAATTACATCTGTTAAAAATGTGCAGAAGAAAATGGATGTTTTCTTTTCCAGCTTGGCTGCTTTAAATGTGGTCTCAGAACATGCAGTTCCTTTTTGCAGTTCGTGCTGTCACACTGGTAGAAATGATTGTTGTTTATAACCAATGGAATATGTATGGCCTCACAATATTGTTCCCGTCATGAATATTACAGTGGAAAGTTGTGCATATGTGAATAGCATCTTGATCCATTCTAAAGATTTGGGACAGTAAGTATCCAAATGTTGATGTGTTTCCTTGGCTCCTGTTGTCAGATCTCAAAACTGCCCCTGTACAGGGAGACGATTTCTCATCAGGCACCAGCAGCCGGAGCACCAAGCTCATTCACGGAGGAGTCCGATATCTACAGAAAGCCATCATGAAATTGGATTACAAACAGGTAAATGCTTCATTTTTTCTCCGCAGCTGACACTTATCCGCAGAATTCCTGGTCCCTCTGGTCATATTGCTTTATTTACCCCCCCGTGTTCATTTTTCATTCACGGGAAGCAGTGACATGTTTTGCCTTGAATGACTGCCTGCCTGGAATTTTTTTGAAGTTGTTTTAAAGAATTCTAACAACTTGGCAGACCTCTGTGGTTATTATATTGTGAATTAATTCCTGAAATTATCTCCCAGTAATAGGTGGAATAAAGCTTATGTGTCCTCCCTTTGTTATGAGTTGTTTAAGACGAGTCACCCAGGTTCAAACTAAAATGTCACCATTTTCTGTTACATTTCACAGGCTTTGAGATATCTCATTATTCTCAGCTTGTGTTTTCTTTAGGAGCCTTATATTGCTATCTGTATGAACATATGAGGATGCTGGAGGTGAGCAGCAGAAGAGACCAATTAGTGTGATTGCAGGAAACACAGCTGCCTAGTCAGCAGCTCGACAGTAAAACGTGGGCTGTACTACAGAGGGCAAATTAAAGCAACAGTGTTTGGGGTCTGCAACTTTAACTTATTGTTGCATATTTACTCCCAAAAGGTTTCAAAAGGGACTAAGAAACATGCAGGAAAAGAAATTGTGGTTCCTCAACAAGCAGAGTAACCTGACAACAATAGAACAAAGAAAACTGAAAGAGATCACTGTTCAGTATGTGCACAGGTTCTGTTTAATCTATTTTAATATTATAATAGCTACAAAAGGAATCTATATTAAGAATGTGGTTAGAGATGAAACTTGTTCCACTGTGCCATTTTCAAGCAAAAATGTGGGAAAAAATCTTTTGTTTTAGGTGGTTTTCCAAGTCTTCTATAACAGTAAATATGATGTATTTGAGTTTTGTTTTCTTGATTGTACAAAAAAGGCATTTATAGAACTCTCTGAAGCGAACTATTGATGAAATTAATTCTTCATTTTAAATTTTCTAATTAAAACACATTTTTTTCAGACAAATGATCCATTTTTGCTCTCTTGTGTAAAAACGGAGCTGAAATTGTGCCGATGTCTTGTCCAGTTTGTTGACTATCGCTCCCCTATTCATAACACTTCAGGTGTAAACTAAAAACCTATATTTTCCCTCATTTCACCTATTCTCTGCTCATTTTTCACCTCATATAGCAGGAAAAGCAGTAAACCTTTCCCTTGATAAAGCCGTGGAGTTGAGAAGATGGAGAAGTTCACCCGATTGGTAGTAAACTTTACAATCACCTTTGGGCTGGCAGGCTCATTGAAGTGTAGGGTAAAGGAAGACTGGTCCACGGCATCTCGGCACCATCTCGCCTTTGCTCTCTCAGACTTGGGTGAACTCGGAGGCCTTGATTTGATTGGTGCAGCCTTGAATCATAAGCTTTAATTGCACCTGACATTTAAAGCTTCTCTCTGGTATTTAAAGCAGTGTACAGGTGTGGTTCATTACTGAGAGGGGGATAGGAGATTTTCTGATTTCTCTCTCATTGCCGGGCCGTGGCAGCGTCTTAACTCATCATGCTGCCTGTCACCATCCCCAGAGCCCCTCCTGCAGTCGCACAAAGCCATATCTGGACCAGCTTCAAAACTGTCGTGAAATGAAGTCATTTTTAATGCTGCAAATACTGTCCTAGAGAGGCAAGCTGCACTATTTTATTCACTGTGAATGAAAGAGTGTAAATGCTTTGTAGCAAGTGATTCACAGCACATGCTACCAGCCCTGCAGATGTTGTGTTTTCCCAGGTATTGCAACGTGATGATTCACTTACTCTTAAGGCTCAGGAAAGACGAGCTGTCGGAGTCATTGTTTATTGTGATGCTCAAAGCCTCGAATCATGAAATCTTTCCGTGAACAGTATATAGTGTTCTGTGCACATTACTATGCACCATGAGAGAGAATGCATCACTTTGTGCAACGTTAAAAATTATGGCACTTATCACAGCTGGAGACGCTGATAGCAGGCAATCTGACTGCAAATTGTAGAAGGCAAAATCTGTCCTGTGATCTGTTTTTGTGTGCTTGTAAAACTTTTTTTTTCTTGTCTGATGTGAACAACAAGTGTGAGGAATACATTTTAAGGGATTTAAGTTTTATAACGAGATATTTTGTCTGCAGGAACAAAAGGCGTGACAGTTCTGTAGATCTGAATTGTGTGTTTAAGGGCCTGTGCATTGCAATTAACAGTCATAATCCGTATGTATCATAAACGCTTTTAGATCATGGATGAATTAGGTGGTTATATATTGAGAGCAGCAGAGAGTAGATGTATAAATCACTGTGTCTTTAGCAGCAAATTGAAGAGAAAAAAATACCCAAAAATATGCTAAAAACACCAGCTTTTTATTTATGTGACTGTAATCTTAAATTGTAGATCATACCTAAGTAAACATCTTGTGTTTTACGCAGCTGTGTAATTGCTGTCTATGTGAGCGTAAACAAATTAGAAACAACATTTTTATAAACAGAAAATAGCCAGTAGGCATCGCGTTCCAACCAGTCCCAGGATCCATCTTTCTCCAGGCTATATGTGCCTCGTGTTGGCATCAGAAAAACAAAGCATATGTTGATTGTTAGCCAGGGTGTACATAGCATGTCCCATTCACTCAAGGTCTCCCTTTTAGCTTCAAACTCCCAACTTTGTTTCTCTAGGCTATCTGTCAGACTTCATTTAGCATTTGAGGATATGTGGATTCCCATGTACTGCAAAAAGGCAACATACTTCTGAGGGAATATGGCCACTATCTGAGCAGTGATCTGTCAACCTTATTCATTTAGCAGAAGTAAGTAGGAGAGGGGGGTATTTTATGAGCTATTTATATTTGTTCACTTTTATACCAGCAGATTTTTTTTCTTTTCTTTTAAAACTCTTGAAACCAATACGACCTGAAGAAACATGAATAGCTATGTGTGTAGTATAAATTAATTCCGAAATTCTGCTATAATGTTTATTATATAGAAGGAAATAAAAGAATCCTAAACATTAGGCCATTTACATGTATTTAATTTTTCCTCAAGCTGTCTTTTCCACCCCTTTTCCCATACGCAACTGGGTACATTATGGCAGTGACATTTTCTGTCCTGACCTTCTTTACTGGGGATCGGGCTTTGACTGCTCGGGTTCATCTCCTCAGGATTTTTCAAGCCATCACGGGCAGATAGTTTCAACAGATAGACATCCTTTAGCCTTAGAAAATGTAGTCGTTGCCAACATATAATTTAGTAATGAATGATAAACAGATTGTCAGACTCCACACACATAAATCACATGGACAGATGTTCTCCTAAAGAGACCTGTTAAAGAGCTAAATATTCACAAGCAGCAAGAGAATTTAAAATGATAAAATAATACAGGTAAATTATTGTCACAATTTTGCACAGTATTTAAAGTTTTATACTTTTAAGGGAATACTGCCTCTTGTTTTGCATTTATATATCATTCCACTGTGCCCTTCTTCTTTGTGCTAGAGGAGTAATTGACAAAAGAATCAGGGATAATAACTCCATCTCCCGCTGTACCTGTAACAATTTAATTGGACAAGTCAGCCCAGCCAAGCATCTCTGGCTCTATGACTGGAAGACATGAAATTCATTGTCATTATTGTCCCTGTCATTTTGCAGCATTTTGTCCAGCCGCAGAGTTCCTCTCACTCCACTGAGTTTTGTACCTCCAGGAGGCTGGAACGAGTGGTGGTGTGAGCCGAGCCGAGGTAGGGGTGGGATGGGAGGGAGGGGAGGGGAGGGGGTGAGGAGGAGGAGGAGGGGGAGGAGGAGGAGGAGGAGGAGGAGGAGGAGGAGAGCTCCTGTCCTCCAGGGAGCTTTGATGCTCATTTAGCTCTGCTCTGTCATTCGGCCATTTTGGCTTTTAATTGCTGATGATAATTATCATCATCATTATTGTTATCATCATCGGTGTGTCAGGTTATCATAGCCATGCTACGCTGTTCATTCATAAATCCCGCTACCGCGATCTGACTAATCCTTGAATTCCTGACATTTAATGTAGTATTAATTCTCCTGTTCTTTGCCCGGTGCCAATCTGCGACAGGCTCACAACAGAGAGCTGTGAATCACGGGTTCAGAGGTCATCACAAGGCTCGGCAATCATCAAGGATCAGACTCTGCCTACTGGTGCTGAGTGCCTCTCAAGCCGCCTGAGCTGCCGGTGTGTGTGTGTGTGTACGTGCGTGCATGTGCGTGCACGTACACCACCGGTGGCATAAGTTTGCTAACCACATACTATAATGGTCACATTCACCCTACAGAGATGAAGAAGTGGATTCCATGGTCTTCCTAATACATCATGGCAGGGTGCATAGTCTTGTATGTAATTCATTCTAAAATGTGGCCTTTAAATCTGTTGTTTTTTTTTTTCGTTACTTTTTGCCTTCGGTTTATTTATTTATTTTCCATAGTGAGGGAATGGCTTCCAGCATGCTGTAGCATTAAGCAGAGCCCACCAGCTAGCTAGCCTCAAGTCGCTCAAACGTAAAATAAATCAGGGCACAAAGGACCCTGCTCATTCCTGCAAAGTAGCAACATTTTCCCTGGCCAACAATGAGGACTTGAACTTCCTTGGCAATAACAAATAGAAAGAAAGTCACCCGAGACACCAACATTAAAAGTGATTAATCATCTCTATTCTCTCTTTACTTTTGAACCAAGGGATTGTCCAGCAATAAATCTTCAAAGATGTACATAAGAATCACTTCCTAATGAAACTGGGCTTTGTTCATTTGTCACCTTTTAGACCCTTTCATTTAAATTACAAAACTTGTGACCTTGTGACTCTGAATATAGATCTCTGGTATTTTGGAGCTGAAGAGGGATTAATCCATAAATCTTGATACTAGATTTCTGTGTTCATTAAAAGGATTCTGCCAAGGGATCTTCCTCAAAAAAAAAAAAAGATCAGCTGCTGTCAAGATTTGTTTACCGTCATATTGACATATTAAAAAATGTGATTATTAGGAGGGGGAGTGACTGTTTTCAGTGATCATTTGCAGTTTTCTCCTTAAAATGTAGAATCCTGCAGGTGCAAGCACATAGAAAAGAATTGTGATGAAAACAAACACTTTGACTTAGTAATAACTGAGCATCCTCTAGCAACAGGAATAACTATCATGTGTTACTCTCAAGGGCAGAAAAAAAGAACAGCACTCACTGTCAAACAACCGGTTCGTCAGCTCCTACCTCTGCACTCTTGCTATATTTACGGCTTTGATGCGTCTACTCCTTATCCCCACATTCCCTGCCTTTTCCTGAGGAGCAGTTACCCTTCCCAGTGCAGGAGAGATGAAGGGGGGGGGTGCCCACACTCAGGCCAAAGGGCCACTGTGGCTTTAAGTGTGCTCCTTGTGTGGCCAGAGCAGCCATCGCGCTGATGCAAAGTGACAGGGACAGATGTGACATATCGGTTCCGACACACTTCCATACCACCAGTCACAGGCTCGGGGTGACTCACATCCCCCTGCTCTGGTCCTGTCCCCCCGCTGCAGGACAACACAACGATGCTCGAGTGAACCTCGCCATCGCCCTCACTGCTGCCAGGTATGGGGCTGCCATAGCCAATTACACTGAAGTGGTGCACCTACTGAAGAGGGCAGACCCTCAGACGGGGAAGAAGAGGGTCTGCGGCGCACACTGCAGGGATGTGATCACAGGTAAATCCAACAAAAGCTGCTTCCTTCCTTCCTGCCTCACTCTGTTCCCACTCTCTCTACCCCTCACTACAGGGGCCCTCCCAGCACCTCTTACTCAGTGCTAGTTTGCACATAGTCATTGCACATCTAATGCAGGGGCTTTTAATATTTTATAAGCGTTTTATGGTGTAGAGGGCTGCTTCAGATCTTGTAGGGAGGAACATAAGACAGAATTAGCGTACTCCAAATGGCCTTACTTACCTTTTAAATGTCATGCATAGGGCTGGCTTTGGAAGAATAAAGCAGTTAAGGGTAAAAGATGGTATTCTGAAACATTTCATGAATAACCAAGATTTGAGGATCTCAACACATGACCACCCCCTGATGTTTTAAAAGATGGAAGTGTGCTCTTGGAGGAGATGTCTCACTTTAATAATGTGAGAGGAGGGCCTCACATAGGGAGGGCTGAGACTGAAAGGATAATAGAAACAGTTTTGTCATCAGTTTTTTTCTTTCTTTTTTGTTTTTTTCTTCTTCCTTGCAAAAATATGAATTTCAAGCTTATGAACCCAGTCATTCCATTTCTCCTCTTCCTCTCCCTTAGCAGTGGCAGCGTCCCTCGTCAGATTTTTTAATGTAGTTTGTCATTCATCTTGTTGCCAAAACAGATCATATTCAGTTCTTGTGGTGTCTTTTGATGCGTCTCCTATTATATACTGTATACAAGCATCACATTAACAAAAAATTCCCTTCCACAATTTCAAAAGACCCTCAGTCACTGCCACTGTGCTGCTCTGTGACACAAAGAGGCAAGAGGGAAATTAGGTATGTCTGTTTCCTATTAATTACAATCCTGGGAAGTCTCCCATGGACACACTCGAGCCACTCTATTACGGAGAGAGGGGGGCGTTCGCTGATAAATTAATAATCCAGCTTGTCACCAGCCACAGATGAATAGCCCCTGGTGATTGATACTGTTTTCTTTCATAGGGCAGGAATTTGATGTCAGAGCCAAATGTGTTATCAATGCCACGGGACCTTTTACGGACACGCTGTGGAAAATGGATGATCAGAAGCACCCCGACATCTGTCAGCCCAGTGCTGGGGTGCACATCGTCATCCTGGACTATTACAGGTAACTAACGGTGGACCCCTACGTCTCTGTCACTATCCCCCTGTATCACCTGCTCCTCAGCGCTGCCGTCTCATCAGTTCATTAGTTAGCTCCGGGAGAGACTCCTCAGCCTCTGCCCACAACAACCAGCCAGTATGTCTGGCTCAAAGCAGGTGTTTAGTCCAACTTGGAACTACAGCTGAGGCTTGCCACTGTTGTTAACTGTAAGAGAAGATTTACATCTCTGATCCAACTTCATTTCTTCTTGTAGAAATTGCAGTTCAGTTTTGATTGGGACCCTGTCCGGTTTGGAAAAAGGTGGAGATTTCTGCTTTCCTGTTGATGCATGTTATTTGTGTTTGCAAGGAATGAAGGCTACTCCTGTGACCCAGGCTTCCCCCCTCAGCTATGCCTGTGTTAAATTGAGTCAGTGCCATGTGCATGTGTTTTAAACAGGCCAATATGTGCACCCTGCGTCGAGGCCAGGGGAGCAGCGGCTGGAATTGAAACCAGCTGAATTAATCTCCTGGAAACAGCACTGACAGGAGCCTGATTATGGGGTGTCCCTTCAACCAGCCCGGCCTGCTCGTGCCCTCCCCTCCCTAGCAGACCAAAGGTTAATGCAGTCTTCTTGTTTGTTCCCCTCCCTAGCTATTCACCCTCCCATACACATAACGCTCGCGCACCTCCAGCCTCCGACAACACGGAGCTGCAGGATCCAGTTGTGTCATCGTGTTTCTGACCCGGGAGAGGATGCCCAAACACACCCACACACAGCAAGTCATCGCTGTGGAGGAGGATATCAACCTCTGACTGAGGTCCTCAGCTGCTGCAGCCAGGAAATAAAAGGTGATTATTGCACTGATTTCCATGCAAACTTACCTTATTTACCTAATCCAGGTCCCAATGCCGATGTGTTTAATGCATATCTCCATCGAATCTCAAAACTGTGCTGAACTGGAGCTCAATACATTTTCTTTATCCATACATCACTAAATGTCTGCATTAGTTAAATGCACGGGACAGATGTGATGTAAGGGACAACTAACACAACAACCAACATAACATTTCAGTCAACACTTGCGGCACTATAGCCAGGACGTTTGAATCAGGCCTAATTCATAACACCCATTTATGATAATAAATACACGTCCAACAATCCTCACCCCCACCCCCAGCATCCACCCAACCACCCTCTCTGATTTACAAATAGCTGATAGAGCAAGCAGCTGACAGAAATAAATGAGCTAATCTGATGGCTGTGTAGGACTTCCACCAGATATTAATTCATCAGGAGGCCACAGAGTACAGACAGATACAAATTCCTGCTTTAATTATGTATGGGAGCTGTGCTGGAAACAGGAGACACCTCCGCTACCAGGACTATTTCTCAGAGCAACTTTATGAACCCCTTTGATTCCATCGTTATTTTGTTTTCCTTTAGATATAATACATGTCCCCACTGTTTTCCCCAAACACTCAAGACAAAATAGATTTTTTCCCTTTATAGCAATGCTTTCACATGAGACATTTGATAATGAACAAGTGGAAAAATAACCTTTGCCACATTAAATTATATTGTTTTCGATTTGCAATTTTTATGAGGCCTTCCTGGAGCCTGTTAGATGTATTTTCTTCCCACTCGGAGCCTCAAATGGCCCTTGCCGACTGGCAGGCTTATCAAAACCCACGGAGGCTTTATTGAATGAGTGACCAGTGGGTATCTAAACAGAATGCAGGGTTATTGATTTTGGTGAAGTGGTCTAATTGTTTCTAGTAGACAAGGGCTTGTCCCGATTATTTGATTGATTAGCTTGATACTGGTCAGCCTCCTCATCCTCCCTCCTTGGCCAGTTAATAGCGCTGTAATCCCAATACACTGCTGTATTTCTAATCCATCATCATTATCATGGCTGTACTCAGCACAAGATTAGTCCATGAGGATTTTTTTTTGCATTCCTCAATATTAGCTCTGCCTTCTATATGCTAAAGGAAAAAACTGAGGAAAAAGTCAGCTGATACAGTCTTTTTGATCTGCTGGAAAGTGCAGGGAAGAGATTGTTATACAGCTACATACATGAGAAAAAGATGGATAGGTAAACAGAATTAGTCCACTTACTCAAGTGCTATACTTGAGAACAATTTCTGTTTCCGTGCTATTTTATTGTTCCATTCACTGCATTTCAGAGCAAGATAGTCTATTTTCGCACCATTCAATTTGTTTTACACTAATCCTATTTTTAGTGAACGATATTACATGAAAGGGTTTGATAAGCTTATTAAAATACAATGCAATCTTAACAGTTTAATTTGTGGATTCCATAGTTCCGGGCCTATGACTTTTGATTTTAAAAAAAACAGTTGGGGTACCTTGGCTCATGGGAGATGTCGATGTGTTGTTAGCACTTCCACCAAAGATATATTTTAACTAAGTTAATTAAAACTGTCTTAAAAGTCTTAAATATTCCCCAACAAAATAGTCCAAAAAATTATTCAAAATTTGTTCAGAAAAGCTTTGTTTCAGAATTAAAGTATTGTTTAGTATTAGATTGATTTTGATGAATTTTTTAAAAGATGCATGATATTCATGGTAACTAGAGGATGAGTCTCAGTGGCTTTTAATCTGATAGAATCCCCATGATTTTTATAGTTTTGAGTAATATATCTCAGCAACTTTTGGATCAGTTAGCATGAAATTTGGCACATTCATGTCCCTCTCAGGATGAACCATCATCGCTTTTGTGATCTCTTAACTGTTCCTGCAGTACCAGTGCAGTGTCTAATATTTCATTTTGGGATAAAATATTTGCAACTATTTTCCCATGAGCCCCAATTTACTTAGAGATTTTTACTAGTTTTAAAGCGTTAGAAAGCCAAACGCAGATAGCAAATGTAATAGACATTATACCTGCTTATCATCACTATGTTAGAATTGTCATTGAAATAATGTTAGCGTGCTGGTGTTAACATTTAGCTCAAAGCATCACTGCTTCTGCTTATATGCTCATGGTGCTGTTTCTTTGTTTCTACCTCAGTAATCATCTCATGACCTCAGAGATTTATGATGTGACACTTTGGAGGGACCTGAGCCCGAGTTTGGAAACTATTACAATCTAATCCAATCATGCAAAATATACTAATATACCATTGCACTTTTATTTTTGATACCCTAAGTATATTTTACAATATGTGTGAACTTAAAATTCAGTTGGCTTTTGGATGCAGGACTTATTTTTACATTGTTGTCTTGGCACCCAAGGTTCTGTACAGATGTGTGTGTGTTCTAACTGTAGTGTAGGAGATAAAGAATAAGGCAGAGGAAGGGTTGTTGGGGACGTGTCAGAGTGGTTCTGCAGATCAAGCCTGAGACTACATCTGGCTTCAGGCAACATGGCCACAGACGGCAGGGTGACATGTGGCGTATGTCTGGGCGAGACCCTGGTAAAAGTCCTGTAGTCACAAAATGAGCAGCGAAAGCCTGAAGCCTGAAAAGAAAGATAAAGGAAGGGACCAGATCCCAGTGCGGGGGGATATAAGTGTGAAGTGATGGAGCGAGAAGCCGTGACTGGTGAAGTCCATGCGGTCTCCGTCCTTGCCTGTGGTAGTGCCCGGGCCGGGGTCTTCACTCATTTGTCTAAGAATGTGGAAGGAAGGGGATGGGGAGTGTGAAGAGGGGTCATACCAGAGGGGTTTGTCACATTGTGTGGAGGTGACACCTCAGAAGACCTACTGGCCCTCACAGTGGACAGCCAGTGTCTCCTCTAGTCCTTCCCTTAAGGGAGAAGGCTCTCCACAGCTTCTCACAGTCACACCAGAGTCTCCTCGTGTTTAGCGGTCGCTCTCTACTCCACTGTTCTCAGTTTGACTCGACTGGACCCTCCACTGCCTGGACTGGCATGTTTAAAGGCTGTCTTTGTTTCGTTCCTGGAGTCGACTCTCTCTCTGTTTTTGTGGTGAAATCTTTCCACACCACACAACAGTTCCATTCCCCAACCATGAGTCAGCCGAACAAAGGAGGCATCAGTGTGGCTCACTCTGCCTCTGCAATTAAAGAATAAAAAACTTATTTTTTTCTCTGAATATTTCCAGTCCAATCCCTCAGCCCTTGTATCCAAAGAGATTCTCTTTTTGTACACTGTGATAATTTAAAATTAAAATTCAACTGGATGTGTTTTATAGCCTTCATTCAGTTGGAGCTGTATGCTGTAATGACATGTAAGCATTTGATAGTGTTAGCTGATGCTTTCCATGCATCAAAATAATCAATTCCACTGTCAAATCCACAGTATCGGGTCTTCCAAGGTTAATACAGCTCAAGAGACATTGTTTATCATGCATAACTTTCATTTTGAACAACTATAAATGGGCATTGTCTTCATCTGCATGCTTTTTATTGTCCATGTGAGGCCTTCTGCTCCACAGCTACTCAGTTGTCATAAATGTTTAAAAAATGCCCTTTGATAATGAGTTTGTCATTGTTTTATTCAGAAATATCAACCGGCCCATTATAGTGGCAGGTATTTTTTCAATCGATACACAATAGCGTATTAATATTTAATTCTTTATATGTCACTGCGATATAAGAAAAAGTGGGTTGTTGAGAGGCAGCAGCTGGAGCTCATTTATTTTCCTGCTGTAGCAATGAAATAGAGAGAATAGACAACTCACTTCAGGAGTGAGTATGTGCACACAGACACACATTTCATCCACTGCACATATCTGCAGAAAGTGTTTTTCTTCAAACCGTAGGTATCTACATGTTAGTGTTTGCCAACACGGCTGTCTTTCTCTGAGACAGGAGAGGTGATATCTTCCCACCAAGAGGGGTTTTTGTCCTCTAGTCGTAAAGCCCAACTCCAAGGACACTCAGTCTGCAGAAGCAACACTGTCGGCATTAGTGAACATGAACTGGTGACCATCAAGTGTTTGTATTTTATCAAATGATGGGGAAAAAAATTACTACTTAGTAACAGAAAGCAATTTCTGTCTAAATGCAATGAATGTAAGTCTGAATGTATGTTTATTATATGTATCATTATTGATTGAGGACATTTTCACTATTCCTTTCATCATAACACTTACCACAGAGATGCTTGGTCAATTCCCTGCACAGTAAAACTCTTGTCTGTATATGAAATGGGCACCAGTTTAATGCAAACTGACGAAATGTGCTTTCAATCATGACTGACTGGCAATTGATAATTAATAAATAGTTTATATTAGTATGTTAATTATCCGTATCACTGGTGTAGATTGCAGGTATAATCCTATTACTTGCTACACATTTCATACATTTCTTCCCCCCTTCCATTATCTACCTGTTACCGTTTTCAAAATCACCATCACCAGGGGAAACATCACCGACCACCAGGATAGCAAACCCAATTAAAATTTCACATTTTGCAGAGGAACTGGATTGTGCAGTAGGGTAGCCCTGCCGTTTTTTTCAGTGAATTGCCAGTTTTATTAAAGCAAATGGGGTATGTGAAAATGTTCCACCAAAACAATTCCACATCACTATTTTGAGGGGACACCAGCACTGCAACCTGGGCTTAGCTCCATCCAGTACAATTGGGATTGGTCTAAAGAATACAGTCAAGCCAAAGTGTTTTTTCCCCTATAGTAGAATAATAATGTGTTTGCAGCCTAGTATGTTAAAAAAAAAAAACACACACACAATGATCAGAAAAGGACAGGTTCAACGGGTGGTACCTGTTGAATTATAGGTACCACCCTCACCTTTTTCAGTTTTTTGTTTCTGTTGGTAGCAACTGTCCCATTCAGTTAATTTGTAATGAAATTGGTTTAGAAACTGTTAACATCACATTCCTTTAACCAATAAGTGTATATTAACTTGACTGTGGCTGTTGGCCTGACTTGTTTCCACTATGCATGTTGGCAGACCGGCATCCAGTAAACTGCCTTCTACAGCTTTTCGATGTTCGAAATTACAAAGAACGTAATTCTGTCATTAAAGAAAGACAAAATTGTATTTTGACATAACTGCAAAAAAAATAGTAGCATTTTTCACTGCTGCCATTGTTTGGTTGTTATGCAGGTATTTAACAGTATTCAGAAACCTGTATTTGTACTCTAGCAAGCAATCTTTTTAAAAAGTCTGAATAAGGGTTTCTGAAGTAGGGATATGATTTTTACATGTGTAAACACAAAAGCAGCATACTTCCAGAAACCTAATTATAAGTCAGATACTCATGTCCATGTAAACAAACAGATCCAAATTTACACTCTTTAAAAAATTGAAGTATTTCCCAAAACAGCTGGGTGCTGTAGTTTTAGCAAGTCTTAAAATAGAAATTAATAGTCCATTTATCCAAGAGAATCTTCAGTTTAAATGAACAGTAGTGCCCATGTTTATGATAATAAACTAACATGTCAGCCTGTGATTTTTCATCGTTTTTGGACAGCAATTAAGATCTATCCAAAGAAATTTGGATACACAAGCAATACTTGTTAATGGGATCAATTGAGTATTATTCTTCGGTCTTTTCATGGGATTTGCTGACAAGAAAAATACAGAAAAACACCAGTGTTATCCTTTAGGCAAAATAAGTCATTAACTGTTAAAAACGGGAAGCAAGTCTTTCGAATTTCAGAGGAGATGGTTGCAGGCGAGTTGTTACAACAGCTTCAGAAAACTTCTGAATCTCTAAAAAACAGCAGAGGAAAAGTTTTAGAGTTGGACAGCAGAATGTGGATGATGAGGCACGTGCAGGTGTTGAGCCACCGGTGTGTGGGCAGCGAACAGATCTACTCCAGTAGTAGCAGAGCCTGCTGTCATCCTTCACAGTGTCTCTGTCCTCCTGACAATACACACACATCGCCAGGACAGTCCATGCCATGTTAGACTTCAAATGAACTGTACAATGACCTGCAAATGACAAGCACAGAGAGTTGCAGCCCCCTGCGACTTTGGTGTGAATGAGTTTTAACCCTTTGTTAGCGAGAAAGACGGGAAGAAAGCATAATCTACGATCCCAATGTTTCTGGAATGTTTAAAAAGGTCAATATGCTGATATTTTTGACAGCGCTTGACCTTTTGTGAAAAAAGTAACAAAACCATTGGAATTGAAATAACTTCTTTGTTTAGTTCTGGCACATAATGTATCACAGTCAAAGCATGCTGTCTCCCCACAGCATCTGCCCATGAGTGACTTGACTGTTAATCCGGTGTATTGATCTAATATCAAAAGGTGCTATTTAAATGCAGCATAACTCCCCAGGAGCCATGATCTGTCAGTAGGCTCTGTTTGGAGTCTGGCTGAATAACTAATGCCTGTTTTGTCTGTCGTTGTGTCCAGGTGGCCCAACATCTGGCCTCTGCCTATACAGGCCGGGTCTACGAAGTGATCAGGTTCATATAGTCCGAGAAGTTAGTTGATTTATACATATCACATGGAGAGAACACAAGGTGCTGCAGAATGAAAAACTAAGCAAAAGGCAAAAAATGCCGATATGAAGACAGTAAAAACTATATTTATAAAACATAAAATTTAAATCCAAGGGATATCTTTCAAAGTTCAGGAGCAATAACCTCAAACGTTTGAACCTGAAAGAAGGAGCGGCAAATCCTGATTAGAAAACCTCAGACTCCTTCTATTGATGCCAGGCTGCAATACAGTAATTCTATCATGCAAGCATAAAAAGATAAATTTGATGGTACTAAACATGCAACAAAACATGTGTGACCTCTGAGAGAACTTTGTAATATGTTTGCAGCAGATTATATGTGGCTAAAAACAATTTTTTGTGCTGTCTCATTAACCACAGCTGCTTTAATGTCTTATGTAACCTTTTTTTTTTTTTTTGCAGATACTTAATAGCTGCAACTGAATTGGTAGCTTTTGTGAGTGCTCACTTTGGGTACAATTTCTCCAACAACATTGTTCAGGTGTTGGTACTAAGACTGCAAGTGGTCAAACAGATGAGTACTTATTTTGCACTATGAACCACAGTTTAACTGTATGCTATAAGTATTTATTTGGAAAATTGGCTGTCAAACTAACAAAACAGCACAATATAGTAGAGCACTGCATGGAGAGAATGTTAGTGGGGGAGTTTCCCTCTAGTTTAATGTATTTATTCCACTTCTCAGCATTGTTTAAGTTGCTGAACTTGTTCATTTTGGAAACAGTGTATCTATTTATTGTGATCTGGGGAGTTTGGAGGTTTGGTCAGTGCTTTGGGATCTTTGTTGCGTTACTCCAGCTGCTCCTGAGCAGCTTTTGTGGTGTGGGGTGGCACACTGGTCTGCAGTAGTTTTTTGGTGGGTGATTCATGCCAAAATAACATCCACATTAATGGCAAGAGTCAGATTTCTCAGCATAACATTGCATTGAAACAAGATTATCAGTGTACAGAGAAAGCATCAGTGACCAAGAACTTTAATAAAAACCTCTACAGCATCAAACAAGTATCTTAGTTTGATGGAGTGGTGCAGAGAATGAGCTCACTAACCCTAACCCTGTATCTTACAATGTACTGTATATGTGTGCAAATGTGGAGAAAATAAAAGTGTCCCGGCACTTTGTTTTCTTTTGTACGAGCCACAAATACACAATGAAAATCAGTGGAACTCCACAAGTTATTCCAAGTTCAGCTAATATTAAGTTCCACTTACGGGTTGTTCAGAAATCAAACCTTTTACAACTGTCTTCTGTTTAGCTGAGCATATTTTATAACAGCGAACCATTTAGTGTACAAAGATATTCACAACGTGTTCTAGCACTGTTTCAAATTAAGCCTGACAACAGCTTGTGCATTATTGTCTATTTAGAATGGATGATTTTGACAGCACCATTCACACTGTCAGTACTCCCAGTACACCTCTCCCCAATCAGCTTCTTCAATTCCGGCTCTGGTATTCCCGCACATGCATTAGATTGACCTCACATTAACCCAGATACATTTGATCTTTAAGAGCCATAAATTGGCTTTTGTCATTACCATAGGTTAATTACTGAGATTTGCTCAGCACCGTTGCTACACTGAGATTGCAATAATATGCACTACACAAAAGCCATTCACACTGCCTGCGTGAGCACTAAATAGGCATTGTTTTGATCTTTCTATTCTTGTCAGGAGTTTTGTTTGCATTGGTCTATTATTGGCACTCTACCTAGCAGTACTTTTGATACAGTGTGATTCTGCAGAGCTTAGTTAAAACTTCACCCTTCCTGTCATTCTCTCCTGAACACGTCACCTAATGTGAAGCCCAAATGTAGACCTGATTGCTGCCCTTGCATTCCTCAGCATCTTTATGAGGAGGAAACTGTTCTGCTTTCAAGTGTGCACTGCAAATGAAGTTTCAAAGAGCTTAAAGTTTAGTTTATTTCTTTAATTTTTATGAAATTTGGTTGCATTTTTAAAAAATATTCTTCTATATTTATTTCATTTTACGGATACATTTCGAAAATAGAAACCTAAAGTGCTGCAAATGCACTCACAATACTGGAAGATGCTTTGAAGAAACAGTATCTTCCCTTCATTTAAATTAAGTTTGCTGTGTTTTTAATGTGTTGACAATTGCTTAGTTAATCAAGGAAATAATCAGCAGATTAATCAATTATGAAGATAACTGTTAGCTGTAGCCTGAATCAATCAGACATTTTTATAGTTGTTAGCACATTTTATTTGTGGTTTATTTTAGATCATGAAGCCTTAGCAAAGTATCATGTTTGCATACATTATGGCACATTCTTATTGTATACAAAATGAATATATGGTAGCTCTTGTTTTTTGACCTGTAAATATCACCTAAGTTATTACCAGAGTCATAATCACAATGACTTCTCTGAGAGCTCTGATATAGTACCTGCTACTTAATAATATAGAAATGAGAAGTGTCTAACAAGGGGAAAAAAATATGAATGCCTGACACACTGACACAGTCAGCTTAGCAGCCATGCCATTGTCTTGAGTCATCCTGTGACGTGAATGCTCCCAAGTCATAAAACCTGGGAATGTTTACCTTTTCCACCATCCATTCCATATGACTTAAAAGTGGAGTCCTATCGTGGTCTCCAGGGACGACTTACAGATGTTCCTCTTTACCTCTCTGACAGGAACATGAAGAGGTTCTATACATCTTTTTAAGGAAATTAAAGGCTTGATTAACCATGGGTGTTCCTAAAATATTACAGGAAAAGTGTGTATGTGTGCATGTGAACAGGCGCCTATCTGATTATTACCAGTGGGCGTTTCTCTGGTGTTCCTTTATGAGAAGAGGTTTTGGATTTCTCTACTTTAATAGGCTCTCTGTGCTGATGATCCTCTTTTAGCTCAGTAACCATGACACTCAGACTCCGATATGCAGGATCAGTAACAGTACTCCAGATGTTGACTGGAACAGCACATCCATGCTGTTTTTTTCCCTCTGTGGTCCCCTGAACGATGTATTTTGTGTCCCCACTGAACTCTGTGATTACGGGAACATCTGAGAAAGTCCTGGAAGTGATACAGCGTCTATGTATTCAGAAAGGTTAAAAGTCTTATGAGGATACCGTAGTGTTTCCTCCACCTCCAAGTTCAGACGCAGTGCAATAAAGTCAAGCAACGTGAATATAAATCAGCTTTGTGACTGATAGAAATTGCTCATGTTTACTCTGTATATCACAGAAAAGTCATTAAAATGGAAGAACTCTGCAATATTACAGCAAGAGTGTATTTAACCAGTTTTCAGTGGAAACATTCAGTCAGGTGCTAGTCACAATCCACTGGGGTATAACAGATGCAACTGTGTTTTAGTCGTTACTTCAAGCCAGAACACCTCAGCTTGATAGGAAACGTATGGATCACCTGTAAAGAGAGATTCAGCTAGTGACATGTCTCTCTAAGTGAACCCTGCTGCACTACTAATTGAGCTGTGACTTTACTGTAGGGGCTTGTGTGGGAGTTTCTTTGAGCACAATTTCTAAATTAAACAGATTTCAGCAACAGCAAATATTGAAAAGACATATTCATAAGAATCTTTCATAATTTTTGATATGAAGTGCGCATATGAGTCTATATTTAGACTCTCATTTTATTTTCAATTTTCCAGTCGCTGTCTCTGGTCTTTTCAGGGCTCATGTAAAAATGCTGTAGTATTTGTAAATACCTAGAAGCTTATTGCAGTGAAAATGGCATGTAAGTGAGAGAAAAACAAAGTTCATGACAATTACAGGCTCTAATTAGGAGCAGCGCTGCCTGACCATCTTTCTTTTTACTTAAGCAACGTAAATGATGTGATGCATGAGTGTTACCTTCACCCCACTGACTTCACTTAAGCCACATGCAGAGGAGAAAGTGAAACTCTTCAACACTTCAACCATTTTATCTACCTTTTCAGCTACAATTGCAATGTAGTTGGAAAAATAAGAACTTTGAAGCTGTCTTATTGCCATTTACAGGGTCTAGTGACACTTTTGCTTTTACCGAGAACTGCTACACTGAAACTGGCAGTCAAATGATCAGTACATACTCAAAGTTGCTCAATTCTAACAATAGAAAAAAGCACCTGCGAGTGAAAAGTTGCTCATTGTGACGAACACATTGAGCAATTGAGCATCTTTTCTGTTCTCAACATTGTTTCCAGAAGCAGTAGGAAGCTGATTTTTAGCAAAAAAGCCCACATAAAATAAGTGTAAACTACCTTCTTAGCACCAAATTGCGGAGACATAGTTAACAACAAGCTTGGGAACTGGAAGTGTGAAGTGTCTCGTATCTAGCACCTTAAGAACCAGATGTTTCTTTTAAGAGCATGTGGAGAGCAAAGCAGAGCTACAGGCAGCTTGAATAGTGGACTTACAGTACATTCTGTCCTTTTACAGTTATAATCGGTCAAGCCACATGGTTATAATAAGTCAGTCCATGCAGTTTGTTTATATTTATTTTTCTTTTTTAAAAAAAGCAATTGGCACAGATTTATAGACCTGATTCCTGCATAATAGAAGCTCAAGTTTGTTTATTGTGTCTGTTTAATTTATTTAACTTCATAAGCATGTTCTGCACACGTTTCTTTATACCAGCTGAGCCGATCAAGAGGTAGAAAACAGCTAGAACAGGGTCAGTTTACAAAAAAGAAAACAGGTGATTTGTAGTCTGGGCTTCAAATACAGATTAATGTGAGCTGTCTTTGTTCCATACAAAAAAATAAGTATTTTGATTTTCTTGATTTTTTTCATTAGCATTGACAATAATTGTGATATATTTCTTTTAGCAAATATTGATATCATGTAATCATAAATAATCCAGTGCCACTAACAGTCTTGTTGTTACTCCAACAGAGGAAAAACACACAGCACACTTATGGTTACAGACTCCCTCTACACCTCTATTCACTCATATTGTAAGTGTAATTCATTTGCCAAAAAGGAGACAAAACACACAATTAACAAAGTAAAATTTAAATTTGATAGCATTTTGTTTCTCTCATTTTCAGTAGGTATTGTGATAATATCATTATTTTGAATCTGACTTCGCAACAGGCTCAATTCACTTAAAGTCTTGATTTATGCATTCAGGTGACATATAAGATATAAGAGACACGAGATTCAGTGTCAGCTCGCTCAGATAATGTTGGAATTACGACATCAGAGAGAAATAGTACTAAGCAGAGGAAAGAAGTAGGCATGAGGCATACTGTGAACAAAACCTTGACATAGCTGTCCACGCACTGTAACAATACACCCTGGGATCACTTGAGAATTACATTTGCAAGTTTTCACCTCTCATCATGCAGGCTGCACATTAATGTGTAATCGTGCTCTGCCTGAAGCCACAGCATTCATGTAGAATATGAGTGGAACTCAAATTACTTTAATGCATCTAATGTATGTTGCATGCACACACCCCCAAAAAACTAAAAGGGATACAACCAAGTAGTTGTTTTTGTTGGAAGAGCAATTAAATGACATTGTAGAACAGTGTCGGCGCACATATTTTAAGATAAGACATCTGAAAGAGAAAAAAAAACATACAAAGAAGTAGTTTTTATTGTGGATGTCTTGTATTTACAGTGATCGCTTGTGTTTTCCCACAAACGTATCATTGTTGAAACTGATGGAAAAACTGCACACAGGCCCAAATGTGCCACAATGAAAGTGGGCAAAGAAGGATCAGCAAATTCAGAGGTAAAAAGAAAACATATAACTGAAGAAATTATTATTGTTGTTACTGAAATGAAGAAATTAATCATTTTACCTTCTTACCTCACCTTCACAGATATACACACACACATACACTTCTCTCTCGTTTTCCTGTCATTTATCTTTACTACACACACAAACACAACCTCTCTCCTGTCCTCGTGTGATGCCTGCAGTCTTCTCCAGCTTAGTGACAGTGATGAATGCAGAACATGGAACACATTAATGCAGCGAATTCTGGTCAATGTCAGGCCTTTCTTCACTGTGTCAAGTTAAACAAACAAGATCAAGCAAAAGCGAATGGTAATTGACCCTCCAGAGATAAGGCCCTTGCTACTGAAGCAGGAGGTCATGGGAATCTCAAGCCATTCTCAAACCCGAGCGCATGTGTGTGTCCACAGTCAAAAATACTCTGCTGTCCATTAGGTCACACTTTCATACAGTTCTATAGGGTTCTCATCTGCCTTATGCAGGTGAATTATTATGAAAATCCACCCTGCGTTATGTACTGTCCATGTAGAGTGCTTCATCAGCAACAGACTGTCATTCTAATAAGTGGATTTTACATGTATGAGGTGACTAAAGCCTTAGTGAGACATGTTTAAAGTGTGGAGGTTGCTGACATTTTGATGACACATTCTGGTGAACCCTAACTAATTAGCACAGTTTTTGATTTTGATTTTCTCATTTTAAATGATGAGCCTTGTAAATTTGCTATATGACCCTCTGAGTATCATGCTGATGCTGTATAATTGGAAGAAAGTGCCAACACATGATAGAATTTTTATAATGCAATCTTAGTTATTTAGATCACTTTTGTAAGAGAATTTATGCTTTTTAAATGTATATTATAATTTGCAATAGTGGGAGTAAAAACTCACATTCTGAATGTATGACTGATATTACTTTAAGTGTGAGTCTCAATATAAAGCTGATAAAAGCCTGCATGTTCAGAGTTGGGCTACATGTGTGAAAACAAATGTAACTGAAATAAATCTGGATTACTTCATAATTAAAGACTGAAAAAATTGCTCCTTGTACTAAAAATTTATGCAACATTAAACTTTTGAGTTCCACAAAAATTCCCATTTTCCTTTAAACATCTCATTAAAAATAATAATAATAATAAGCAGCATGTTGTATTAGGTTACCATTACAAAAAAACTGAACTGCCACAAACTACAGGTGTGTTCTGTGGACTCTACAGCATATGGTGGCTGTTTGTTATATTTAAGGTTTTGTTGGGGCTGTTTTTTTCACCAAATATGTTCATTGTTTACTTTCAGTGTAAATAAAAATAAATAAAAACATATATTAGTTAAGTAACCATGAACAAAATTGGACCTCAAGAGTTGGGGATTTTTAAAAGTACCATATTTTGAAGACATATCAAAATGTAGTCAAGTAATCTATGACAATGTAGCTATAATCTGACTGCACATTTTTTCCAAATGTAGTCTAGGCTGATTAGAATTATTATAATTTTTTGCAATTTGCTTATGTAATCCTAATTACTTGAGGGTATAAGGGTACTCTCTCTTGCTGGGTAACTTTAGCATTTCTCCATTGTCTCAACCGTGTAGTTTCCTTTGTGTGTACACATCATACAACACTCTCAAACATACTTTCACTGAATCCTTCAGATTTATCCACCATATATGAGCACAAAGGCGAAAGGCCATGTAGATTCCCTTTTAGATGATAAAGTAATTGTTAAATCCGAGTCAAAGTCCTGGCTGTTGATCATTCCCCCTCTCCAACCACTAAAAAATGTATGCAGTTCTTAGTTATGGTAAGCTATTATAGGGAATTCTTTAGAACCTCTTGTATTGCACAGTAGTCGCCATTCTTTCAATTCTGACAGTTCCTTTCGGTTCTAAAGGTAAAATTTTAGTGGTTACCACTTTGTCAGCATGCTTTTGAAGAACTCCAAGCCTTAGTTTCCCCTGCCTTTGTTTAGGCTGCTCCCTGTCTGAATGAGCCCTTTCAGGTGCAGGTAGATGATGGCTATGAGCCATGAGGCCAAGGTTCTCTGCTGGTGGATTGCTCCCACTGAGTTGGGGTGAATTGCTGCCTAAAGGGAAGTACTCTAAGTGTCTTTGGGTATTGTTCACGAGAAACGGGAAAATGGAGCATGAGATGAAACAGATTGGCATCAGTCACAGTGCAGACATTGTATTGGATCATTGTGGTGAAAAGGGAGCTGAAGACATACTTCTCAAAATACCAGTCACCCTACACTCCAACCCTCACTGTTGGTCATGAGCGCTGGGTAGTAAGTTTAGTCCATATGGTGGCTGGGTTCATCTAGAAGAAGCTAGGGGTAGAGTTGCTTCTGCTTCACGTCTGGTTAGGATGCCTCAGTGGTGCCTTCCTTTGGAGGTTTTCTTGGCACACTCAGCTGGGAGGAGGTCTCCAGGTATACCAGGAACTTAATGGAGGAATTACATATCTCATCTGGCCTGGGGACACCTCGGAACCCCCCAGGAGTAGTTAGAAAGCGTTGCTGTGGAGATGGACGTTTGGAATATTTACTTAGCTCACTGCAACTAAGACCCCTGATGGATGGATGGATGGATGGATGGATGGATGGATGGATGGATGGATGGATGGATGGATGGATGCTAGTCATTTTGGAACTGGAGATTTACTGTTGTGGGCTGATCATAGTTGATCATCTATTCAGTTTTTTTGTTTTTTTAGTTAAATATTCTCAGTTAATCTATTGGGTTGACAATGGGTCCAGAAAATGTCAAGGCTTCCATGTTGCCCAGATTTTATTTAAGATTTAGTTTGTTAGTTTTAGCCTGGATTATTTGTTAGCCTGTTTCATCCTCCATCTTCCTTTAATTTGCTAATTTTTGCTCCTGTCAGTAGGCATTTGAGCAAAATATGCTAATAATGGATGAAAAAGTATAAAGTGCAGAAAAGATCATCTTTCCTACTATAAAGATATTTCTCCATGAGGCTTCTCTTTTTCAATAATGCCTAAGCTACCAGAGTTATTTTAATGTCGCACATCATACTTCCCAAAAGGCATCTGTATGCTCAATGTTTATTAGATTAATTCAGTCTGCGCTAAATGAGATACAAATCAACATTAAATATGTTTAAATATCCTACAGTAGGTGCACGTGATTGGTTCCAAGAAATGTTATTGTCTTGCATTTCATTAAGCCGGACTCTGTGCGTTGTATTTGTTGCTGGCTTTTAATTTCTGCATCTGTCTGTGCAGTTGGTGTTTTTATTACTATTAATTTACTACTTGGGTTTTGTCTGCTTGGCCACTTGCATTTATAGACTAATAAGGGAATCCGTTTAATGCTCCCTGCTTTCAGTTGCAGTGTGAATTGTGAGCCTGAATTGAATAGAAGGGGGCTGATTAAACCGTACTGTCCCGGGCTTTTAAGCGTGTTTAATTTCACACCATCTATAAATAAACCAATTATTTTCTTATGCACACTGTCAAAGTGAGCCTTCATATGTTTGGCTCTGACAAACATATGAAGGCTGTTTCAAAGACATATTATGCATCTCTAGTTCTCCTCTAGTTAATCCACTTCTAATGTTGACTATGGACGCTTTCATTAAGAAATCAACACAGTTTTTTTTGTTTTGTTTTTACAAAGCTCAAATTATGAGGGAATTGTATTTTGAATGCACTTGAAAAGCCAGGGAGTTCTAACGCATGTTTTTTGCTGGGCTTAATCTACAGATTGTTATGTGTTGCCATGCGGGTATTACGCAACACAAACTCATCAAAAGAACACAAACAGTGAAATTCTCAAGACTGAGTGTGTGGGAGGGCTTATCCGAGCGTCTGCTGCCAGTTTAACACTCGAGGATACTACATGTTGAATGGATTTATGCTTTTATTTCTGGTCCTCATTGTCTCTCTCCTGCAGTTGGGGAGAGTCTTGTCTTGATCCTGACCAAAGCAAGAGAGAAATAAAGTAAGCTGCTGTAATCACTTTCAGCCTCAAATAGTTTTATAAAGAAAAGATATGAACTGACCAGTATAAAATTAGCTGTTTCTATGTTTTGCACACTCCAGTTTATCCACCTTACCTCTTTTTTACGTCATCTTTGGTGGATATATTTTAAAGTAAAACATATAAGGACACAAGACTGCTCAAACAATGCCATTTGGTTTCATAGCTGCCTTGAAAAAACCTTCATTGTGTACACATTCAGATGTCATTGTGTATAATCATGCATGCCTACTGAAGGACCTAAATGCATTGTAATTAGAAAATAATGGGCCAGCCTTCATGGATGGGAGGTTTCTACTTAACATTTTCCCTCGAAGCAAATGGGCTAAAGTCAAAATCAACCTGGATAGAGGCCCGTCAGACCCCAATATAAAAGTTGATCTAGCCTGTTAAAAGAGGGGGCCTGTGCATGCAGAGGTGTAATGGTCACGCAGTCTCTATTAAGGCTAACAGCTCCCGTCTCCTTCAAGGTGGTCATTTAGTAGTGCTGCTCATTCAGCCTAATCAATGGTTGAAGCCGCAGCGAACCATTAAATAAAAAAAGAGGCTAGAGATGAGGTGCTTCTGATTGGGGTTAATTGGATGTAATTGGAATTTATACTGTACAGTGGACGACTCATTAAGAACACATTTAAAAATAATGTCGTTTGAGCTCAGGTCATTTAACCATTTTTGCACTGAAAAAAGTGTGAGGCAGGACTTGGAAAAAGTGGCTTTAGCTGGTGTGATTCACTTACTGGGACTTTGTGCAGACCGTATGGTTTATAACACATTATAATGTAGTCATATGCACATATAAGCATATGTTTATTAATGCTTGTTAAATTTTTGCTGTTAGAACACATTAAAATGATGCTGTTTGAGATCAGGTCATTGAACCATTGGGAAAAGTGGCTTCAGCTGGTGTAATTCTAATACTAGGACCTTATGCAACGACATGCAAAAATGTCACTTATTGATTTGTCAGATTGAAATATTTTGCTTATTTTTATTCATATAATTTATTTTAGATAATGTGCACTCCTTTCAAGTCAACCAATTTAACATGTATAATTTGAATAAAATTATGAAATTGTTTGTAGCATAGTATGATGTAGTTATTATATTATTGTGTTTGTTATCATTTGTTGTTATAACACCTCCTGTGGGCACCCATAAATGTATTATTGTGTATAAACTGATAATGAAGATGAGGCATTATTAAGCTATGTTTGATTAGAAAACGTGTTTTTATTTTTTTTCTGGAGTTTTGTCCAGCCAGCATCCTGTGTTGGACGGCTACTTGGAGTTCTGTGCCATGAGACAAGCTCAGACGGATGGATTTCAACACTAATCCGTTTGATGTAAGTGAATTTAGGTTCTAATTCATGGGCTTGTGCACTGTATAACAAGCCAGAATCAGCAACACACGGTCCATAAATTCAAGAGGAGAGAGAGGGAGAGAGAGAGAGAGGGATGAGAGAAGGATGAGAGAAGGGGGTAGAAGAATATGGTGTTTAACTGGAAGGCAGTATGTTTTATCAGTCACTGGCACCATTTAGCTGACTAAAATGAGCAGGCCCAGCTCTGGGAATAGGGCCTAGGCACCGGGTGTTCACCAAATCCTCACAAGAAGAATATCAGCACTTCTCACATGCTGCTGCCTGATATCCACTGCTGTAGCTGAAAACTATCTCCATTGTCCAGTTTGATTGCCTGAATCAAACTGATTTACTGCAAATCCATCTGAGCTTTGATAAATCTATTACAGTTTCATTTCACTGATTTCATTAACGTGAATAAAACCAGCCATGCTTTCTGCATAACTGCCTTTTAATGGCTTGGCCCTGTCACCTGCCTCAGTATTAATCCCTCTGACTTATTGCTCCGCAGAGGGAATGAGTAATGGGTATTTGAATGTGATCAGCACAGTACAATGCAATTAAGGAACCAGTACTGTTCTGTGCCTTTAATCCTGAACTAATTTGAATTGGAGTTTGATAGCACTGTGAATCCTGCATAATTATGTAGGGTGCATATTAAACTCTGTGACAAACCAAAGAGGCCTTTAACTAGCCCTGCCATGAGGAGAGCAGCCAGGAGAGCAGTAAGGTAGCCAGCCATAGCACACTGGAAGTCTCAATTACCACCGTCTTGGCTGACAGGTGGAAGCTGGGGAGGGTAGTGGTGGCTGGGGGGGGGGACTTCATTTGAAAATGGTTGACACTGATGTCTCTCTCTTTTTTTTCATCCCTAACCTCAACTGTTATGTACAAGTGTCATTTCAGCCTCAAAGAACAGATACATCAAGTGTGAATCAGGGAGGGTTCGGGTTTGGTCGGTGTGGATGAGCTCTGAAAGGACGGTATTTTACCTTGAAGTCCACGTGTATTTAACATCTACCTCTGACACTCGATTAGAAATGTCTTATATTGTGTACATTCAGTCAGTTATTGTTGTAACATGCCTGCTGAGATGAATACAGTTTGGTAAAAGCATCAGAAGCATGTTATATATTACCAAACCCAGAATTAAATTAAGATGTTTCTATATTAGTTACTCTGGTATATAAAGATGTTGCCTATTTTAAAAAGCGGTGGGAATGGTGCATTTTCAGCTGCCTAGATTTTAAAAAATACAGCTGTCAAATGGGAAATTGGTTAAAAATCTTTTTTTTTCCTGCCCCAGACAGATTTTCTTTCATCCAAGCGGTCTTAGAAACTTCAAGGGTTATGGAGATAACTTTAAACAACTGTTAGCAGAAAATCAGATGCTTATCCCTGTGATTCAAATGTAATGATAGTACATGACACAGGGGCTGTACAGGAGTGCCAGATTGTCATACCTTAAAAAGACACATAATGTGACTGTCTGTCCCCCAAAAAATGAGATGGTTTTAAATCTGCAGTAAATACTTCCATCAGGAGTTACCTTATTTCTTGTACCACAAGTGATCTGACTTGGGCATATTTCACACTGCCTTAAAATATTCTTAACAGTGAGCTATTCTGCTTCACACAAGATTGAGCCACAGAGTGAAGAAAAGTGGAACAGAGTGAGGAGTGAGAAAGAGATGCAGAGACAGAGGGGAGAAGAGGAGGAAGACACAGAGGGGGCTGCTGGCTAAATTAAGCCATTGTGACTCAAAATCCTCCTTTAATAAGGTTCATGCTGTCTACAACTTCATCATTTTCTCCTGAATGATAATTACTTTATTCAATCATGTTCAAGGTTTTAGTGAAAGCTAGCATTGATTGATTAACTTCAATTACCATGCTTGCATTTGCATAGATAAAAACTGCTTTTCAATTTGTGAGTGGCACGCGGGTGGAAACCCTGCCTTGATATTTGCATTTCAATGTGAACGGTGAAGGATAAAGGTGGGAGCGGGGTCTGATCACTGCTAAGCCCTTTCTGGTCGGCTGCGCCAGCATCTATTTTTCCATAAACACCCTTTGTTATGATGTTGGTTTGCTCCCTCCACGCAGAGAGAGCCAGCAGTGAGCTCTGTTTGCAGGCTGGCTTGACGGCTCTGTTGGAGGATTAGGCTGCGTTGCACTACAACTCAGTCGAGAGCTTAGGTGAGCTCAGGCTGTGGCAGTGCGCTGCTCTCACAACAGTTGTACACCGAGCAAATGAATAGATGAATGTTGGGAAATTTCACACTCCACAGAATTGTATATGGCTGTACTCTATGTGTAGGCTGACTGAGCTAATGAAGATGCACATGTGTACACAGCAAGAGGCAGTGGGAGATAATTACAATTATCACATGTCTATATCAATCATCATTAACCAGATTGAAAAACGTATATAAATCCACACAATTTATCCTGACAGATGTCTCCTGCATCGTATCATTTAAATTCTCCCTACTTCTGTCAAGCGCCTTATATCTTATCTCGGCTACAAAACTACAAGCTCATTTTTAGATAACGATATCCTGTCTCTTGACAAGCTGAAAACTTTTGCTTCTTGCCAACTTAAAGTGATAATGAAAAAATCAACAGATACTTGTAATTGCATTACTGTAACTGGAAGGAATGAGCACCTAAGTGTGAAAAAAAAAAAATTTTTTTTGAAGTCCATAGCCGCTGTGAGCTTAAAAAAAAAAAAAATAATGAGAGGAGGTGGTTTTATAATGTATAGAATTTACATTTCTGCTCCGGTCCGTGCAAGGAATTGTACAACTATACAGTGAGCGAAATCACAGCTGTGCCACTTATGCATGAGTATTGGGATTACTGTCACCTTTGTCTGCATATTTTTCTTTGATTAATGTCACCCAAATGCTGTGTCTTCCAATTGAGAACCCAGTTCATTTGCATGATTTTTTGTACATGGTGCAAATTTGGGGATAAATTAGTCAGTCTCCCATCTTTGTTGGCATGGCACTGAGTGATTTTTACTGAAGGAAAGGAGTCTCAGAGCAATACTCCCAGAGAATTACACCTGTGAGATATGCTAATCATTAACACAGCCATAATGACCTTATTTACCTTCATATAAAAGACAGAAATTAGCATTAGGTGCCCTAAATGAACGGGGAGTTAATAATCAAGGCACTCACTTTTACCCCCCCATTTGTTAGCTGGAGAGGCTAAACAGCAGCTTCAATATGTTTAGTTGCAGGCAACCATCAGTCGATGCCTTTAAAACGTATTATGGCGCCATCTCCTATTGCTGCCTTGGAGGGGAATTCCCAGATGGTGGGCTATGATTAGGTAGTTCACTTAGCTGTTTAGAAATGAGCATCTGGAAACACAGGTTGAATTAACACCACTGGGTCCCTCATTTTCTCTAAATGAGTGTCATTCAATTAATCTAATTATTAGGCATGCAAAAACTGAAGGACTAATAGATTCCTATTATACCGTCATTATCATCTCATACTCACAAGTGCTTACATTTCCAAACAGGCTCACGTGTGTTTCGCACCAAAAGAAACAGCCTCTAGCTCCACTCTTATGCCTTCAGCTTACCTACGGACAAGTTTGGAAAATTGACAAACTTGGTTACTTTTTAAATGATCTCATTTGCATTTTGCTTTCTACTGTGCTGCGAGTTTTCAGTTTTTCTCATTCCTGGTCCTTTCAGATGCAGAGCCCTGCTGGTTTCCATTTTTGTCATGTAATCAGGGACTGATTTAGACCTAGAACACCAGCTGAATGAAATTAAGATTCTAGTAGGACTGAAAACAAGCAGCACTCTGGGTACTGAGTAGCAGGACTGAGAGCCACTTAATTACAGCACTGTATCTGTGACAAAATAAAATGCACCTCAGAGGCATCATTAGCAGCAAATACACAGATATACCCCTCAGTCAAATCGATGGTATAGGTATGAAATCGTAGGGAGCAAGTCTTAAAGCAATTAGAAGTGGGAAAATTGACATTCACATTATAGGAGAGCTATTTCTGAACAACTTCACCATATTCTGTCTGAGACTCCCGTGGCTATTTCTGCTACATTTGTTGCAAACAAAAAGGTTGATCTGGTGGATTTTGAAGATGTCGTCCCTCTGTCACTTCGCGCCATCTGACATAATGGACAGGCAGAACAGACGATCGGTGTCAGCTCCTTGTCAGCCACCTCCTTTCACATGAAGCAAGTGATGCAAGCCTAAAGTGGCCCGTGTCATGTCTCTCTCTCTTTCTCCGTGCCCTCCCCTCCTCTCTGGAGCCCCTGCTGGCCGGAAGGGCCCTCTCCCCAGGCTGGAGTGGCTCCTGCTGGGACTGCTGAGCCGCTGGCGAGGGAGGGAGGGAGGGAGGGAGGGAGGGAGGGAGGGATGGAGGAGGGGTTACACAGACCTGAAGAACATTATCAGCAGCCCCCAACCTTACCCATCACCCTCCACCCTCCACCCGATCCCAGTCTCCCATCCTGTGTCCCTACTTACCCTCCCCCACGTATAGACAGACACCCTCCCTGCTGTTTGTGTGTGTACATGCGTCCATGCACTCGCCTCCATACGGGCTCCTCCGGTGGATGCATGTGTCGGAGAAAGACGGAGCGACCGTGTGTGTGTGTGTGTTTTCATGCAGGCCTGCTTGTGCGCTTGTGTATGAATGAGTTTTAATGGGGACACGACATGTGTGTGTGTGTGTGGGCATGTAAGTGGAAGGCTGAGTGAGTAAACATGTCCCAGGAAAAAAAAAAGATTTCTAACAAAAAATGTACTGTACCAAGATAATCACGCCGAGGAAAAATTTCTGCCAGAGAGCTGGTCAATTAAATCATCTCATTAGAATAAAACCACTTAAGCTGTAATCAAATGACTTTTAATCCTAAAATCAGCACCCAAAAATAACACTTTCCGCCTGTTTCTATTTCACTTACTCTTTACCCAGTGTCCTTTTATTTTCTTATGCGCTTTTTATCTTTTTTCCTCTTTTTCACCATTCACCTAAATACACTTCAGCCCCCCTCAACAAGCCCTCTATCAGCCACACTTCAGTCTGTCCCAATCCATAATGCAAACACCCAGGCAACTTAATTCACAAAGAAGAGATACCAATTTCTTCACAGCAAGAGATATATCAAGGATGTTAAACAAAGCAAACAGCTGCATCGAATTCTGATGGCACAAAGCTAAGCCTTCAATTTGAGCCTTCCCTCAGAAGAAAGCAGAACTTAGCTTCAAATATATTCCTGGTAGAAAAGAGAGCGTATTGTGTTATCATGAGAGTCTGTTTACCTAGTGAATCTACATATGGCTATCTAATATCTTTGTGCCATTGAGCAGGTTGGAAGCTGGAGTCCCAGGGGTTTCAAGGCTGGGATTATGCATGGCGGGGGTTGAACTATTGCCCCTGTGTGATTGAAAGACCTCCGCCAGCTTAGGCCCTGTTTATTGTACATTTGCATTGCTCAGTTCCACGAGGCTGCTGGGAACTATCAGTGGCCAGGCAGCTCATATCTGGGGCTGCTATAATTCGGTTTCCCCCGGATTCCCCTCATGCCATCCAGCGAGCCGGAGACGCTGAGGGGCTTATAGGCAATCATTTAGTCTGATTGACCAGGATATGCTCTGATCAATATCTTGCACCACATGGTGAGAGAAAACAAATCAAGTGTTTGTGTATTTTGAGCCCTTATTTACACAGGCATTCAGCATTCAGTACCAAAACACTTGTCTTTAATTTGGAGAGGACGGGTAATTTGGACACGAGCCGTGCTTGGCACCATGGAGAAGTGTAAGATCAGAGATGTGGTGAGACAACTTTAAAAGGTGTCACATGTTTTGTGTCACTCAGTTGCTTTCTGAATCATGTCCTACCACTGAAGAGCAGATCTATTAATAAAGATAATTGCATTTGGATCCATGCCCTGAAGTGGTCAACTATGCAATTTCACTAATTCATCCTAGTGAAAGGTTGACCTTAAGAAATGTAATTACACACACACACCTGAGTAACACAAGAGCCCAAGAGGTCCGCAAAACGTTTACTGGTGAAGAAGGTATAATTACCAGAAAACAATTAGCCCACTGTCGTGGCAGTTGGCAGGAGAGTTTTTCCAGTGCAGCTTCTGGCTTTAAACAAACAACTGATTATGAAAACGCTGTTTCTAAATCACAGGCTGTCAATATTGAAGCCAGGATGAAGCTCATCTGATTTGTTGGTTCGTTTTTTTTTAATGTAGGGCTTACTTTGATGTTAAATATTGAAAATCAAGTTATTAAAATTTGGGAGAGGCGCAATGCACCTGCCTCTTTTTAAGGTATACAGTGGGGAGCAGCATTAGTTCTACATGGCCACGTGGAATTAAGTGGTTTAGAGTATCCTGGTATAAACACAAATCATTTATGAATTTTAATAGGCCCACCCATGCCTCATAACTATGCATGACTTCATACTTTCATAATTGACAGGAAATATGAACTAGGCCAAGGGTCGCCTATTAGAATGACTTTTCATTTAATTTTTTGACAGCCCAATACACAAATGCAGGGCGGATTTCTTGAGCATATTCATGTAGTGCACAGGAACCTTTCTGGTGAAGTCTAGCAGCAATCCCCTGGGGCCAGGCCACCTCTCGTACAATTACACAGTACTACACTTGGACGTAGTAAAGTAGATCTCCCTTTGAGTCGAGCGGCGTTGTTGCTGAAGCAGAAATTCAGTTTGTTCATCACAGCATTATGCTAAACACTATTAGACTGCTAGGGACATTTCAGTGATTAAAAGCAAAGCTCACAAAGCCAAAAATGCTCATGCTACACACAGACACTGGCTATTGCATAACAGACAAAACCATGAACCATGCAGGCTGAGCAAATATACTGTAGAGTTGCCTTTTGCTCAAGTTCAGCTGTAGGTCAGGATGACCCCCCCCTCATCTTCAACACCTACCCTGACCAGGACTGTTCTGTGGCAGAGAGGTGTTCATATACAATAGAACAATATGCAGTGGGAGGTCAAGGAATGTGGGCCCCCCTTTTAGCACAAGCTAAAACTCATTGTATCCCTAAGATGTAAATCTACACCTCTGGGCTATAAAAGTGCTACAAAGAGGGTTCTTGACTGAGTAAATTAACATTCATCCCACTCGCAATTAAGCAGACAGACTGACATTGTAGCTCCTACATCACGGCAACACTGGGGGCTTTGTTGACATGGCGTCTGGACAGAGGAAAAACCAGAGGAAAATATTTTCAACTGAGTCATCGACTGGACATTGGTATCTGGAGACTACAGTCTGAGAACAAAACAAGACCGTTTATCTCTGCTGTCATTCTCTCGTGGGATGCTGTTATTAGGATCATCTTCACCCCAAAAGAAGCAGAATTGTGAACCCCACGTTGTTATATCGCTGTAGATCAATTATGAACTGTATGTCAAGCAGTTTTTCCTATTGGTTAAAGCTAGAAATCAATGTGAGAATACAACAATATAAAAGCAGAGTTTGTCTAATTCTGCAACAGATGGTGCTTGTTGTTTGAGCCATCTATAGCTCACAAAAGAAGTTTTTAATCAGAAGAGAGATGCAGTATTGTAAGATCAAGATAATAAATAAATCTTTACGGGTCAAAGAATTTGAAATTAAAAAAAAAAAGTCCTCTAAGAAAAAACACTATAAACAAAGCATCTTAGCAAATATTAAAGAGGCAAACACAGACAACGTATATCCAGTTAACACAGGATATAAGAACACGTTACTGAAAGCATGAATACATTACCATCTGCTGCTTTTAATCCCAGACAGTTACAGTAGTGGCATGTTTTGGTAAAAGGATATCATTAATCATGGGTATAATCAGATGACATCAGGTCATGGCCCACTAAGTGTGTTTTCCTCATTATGGTAATATGGAGGAGAGGGGTGTGTTTCCGCTCCTTTTTTTTTCTACTTTGACACTTCTTTTCATGACAACCTACTCCTCACAGAGGAGGAAGAAAAGATTAGAAGCCTGGACACAACAGCCGTCTCCTCCAGTGGCTATAATCTGATATATGGCAGCTTAGATCCTAAAAGTTTAACAGATTTAGCAGGTGTTACAAAAAAAGATAGCAAGTGTGAAATGGTGAAACTACATGATTTCCAAATGCGTAGGTAGAAAATAAGTAATTTTTTAACCTCTAAAATGATTTCTTTTTTGTCATGTTTATGTGGCATCAGATCTTAATTCAAGTCACACCAACTTCAACTTATGAATAGACTGAAAGCATTTCTGTGGCAGTAGAAAATAAACCCCGAGGCTATTTACTGTCTCCTTGATATATGAAGTTTGTGGTTTTGATTGTGTGTGATTATGTTCTGGGAGAATGACCTTTAGTGGCAACCGTATTGTAATGTAATGAGGATGTGTCAGTCGGCAGGAGTACAGTGATGAGACGAGGCCAGGCAACTGGCGTTTAGAGCATCGATCCACCGGCACCATGAGTATAGAGAAGAATCTGAAATATTTCAATGCTTCCTTCTCCCAGTGTACAAGTGGATGTGGGATCTCATCGAGCTGCTCTGAGGCACTTGAGGCAGCTTGAGCAATCAAGTACAATAAGAAACAAAGCCGACATATAAGGACCCTGTGATTAATAATGAGCTACAGATCACCTATTTTTTCCCAAAATTACATTAATATAAAACAGTAAAAAATACAATAAAAATTAAATCCTAGCACTTCTCCTATATTTTTAGTTTATTTAGTAGAAACCGTGTAGATTTTATATTAGGTGTAGCCAGGAATATGACAATGTTGTGTCACACTAATGATGATTAATGTGGAAAAGATAAAAAACAGTTGGAGTGGAGGTGAAAGGAGAGGTGGTGCAGATTGATATGGTGATGGATTCTCTTACCTCCACCTTCTCATTAACTCTGGCCTGGGTAATATGACCTGGGAGAGATTTTCTCCTCCTACTTCAGCCCTAACACTGAGTCTCTAAGCCCTGCTTGGTAAGCCCTATGTCATAAAGCACAATTAACTGGGCCAATCAGACAGGCTTAAAGTCACTCCTCTAGTGCCTTAACTCCTAATTAACCAAAATACATCTTCAGTAATGAATCAGCCCCATGGATTTCAATCATAATCATAGTCATTCGCAATGTTGTAAATTGCTGTGACTTTTTCTTCAAGGACTACTTGGTGTGATTTGGGCTAATAGGAATTAAAATCAACTATTTTTAGTTAGGTTTGGTTTTTCTGGGGGGTAAAAAGTACACCTATAAGAAATCTGATTTAGAGCTGAATGTGAATCTTTGGTTAAATGTGATCTGAGTATGTAGTGAACAGTTTATCTCTGGGGTCTGAGCCTTAACTATGGAAGCAGAGCACCAGTGAAACATTAATCACCAAAGTATTATGGCTGATATCCTTGGACAGCACATTAATTCAGGTGGCTATTAGGCTGCTTTGCAGCCAACCTTCGAAAAAGGTCCACATTGAAATTCAGTTGACAGTGTACAGTGTGCAGAAAGCTAACTATGGTTTTACTGCCTCCCAACAATAAGCAAAACAAATTGCAGATATAAATACAGAATAACCAGTAATCTAAGTAGTGGAGCGGATGCTGCAATATAATGTGGACTTCAGTGGGCAGCAGGTATAATCATTCTGGACTGGCACCACAGTCTTCCCTGTATTCCTTGTCAACAGAGACAGACACTCTACCTGTAGATGGAAAATAAAAAAAAAGGCTGAAGAAACACCAATTAGAATGGCTCGCTCTCCTGCACTCCCTCAGAAAAGCCTGGCTCCGCTAAAGGTCAGCCTGAAATTTGAATGACAGGGCCAAAGTCTTTTACTCATAATTTTTGTGTTTGCAATAGATTTTGGAGCAATTCACAGCCTTAAAGGCCTTAAGTGGAACAGCAATTAATTGTAATGAATAATCTGACAAATCTGGTTGACATATGGCCGCTAATACTCCTCCTTTCTAGAGGGAGCATTGGAGGGATTAGATTACCTCAAATGAAATCTGGGAGCGCTGTGCCATCTGCATGTACGGGGAGAGACAGTGCACGTAAAACAGGACGTGGGAGGAACCAGGGTCTGCTCCCTGCCGCTCCAGTTCCCTCAACCTCACCAGCAACTGATTTGGGAATAGAGATTTTTTTTTTTTCTCATCTTATTGAACCAGCTGCCTCTCATGAAATAAAACGCAATAATGCTGCGGCGTTGCCAAAATCGAACACACTGAGAAAAGCAAACAAACATGACAGAAGTGATAAGTGTTGTGCAAACATATAAACAACACCACCGTGTCGACCCATCTGAGCGCGGGGAAGCCCTAACTTTATTAAAAGCATTTCAAAGTGTGATGAATTACCATGGCACACACACATCTGTTCATTATTATACTTAGAAAGCAACACAAAGTATCTTGTATTATGTGGCTTTAGGACTTGAAAGATGTATGCATTGAGCGGTCTGGTTCTGCATAAACAAATTTTGTAGAGTAAAAATGTATTTAGGAACAAAATATGCATTAAGTAGCAGAATCAAAGTACTTATTTGGCAAAATGCTACATTATTAGATCACTGGATTGTTATTGTTGACACATTAACGTGTAAGTGGCACTTTAATGCTGTCATTTTTCAAGGTGGGGCCAATTTAATCCGTCACAGAGCATTATATTTCATAAACTAATGAGCATTTAAGTGGATGTATTTACTGTCCAACACTGGACGAAGCCAATAAATCTGAATAAATAAAATCAACCACCTGATAAAGATGAGGCAGGTCAATCAGTCAGAGAAATATGTAATTTTAGCTATTGACAGAAGGCTGTTACAGTTTCAGGGTCATTAATGTGTCTCAAGCACTTAAAACGGTGACTGTAAAGTAAGAATAGCCTGGTCCCCTGCACTGTGAAACAATGTATTGCTGGGAGTGTGCTGCTGTATCAACAGAGCTGATAGGTATAATTACGTCACACTGTAAACTCCTGCTAAAAGCCTGATAAAGAGGCGGCATTCTGTAGGATGGCTATTAACAGCCGGCTGACATAAGCGAATGGATCAGCACCTTCATTTAAAAAGGGGGAAACACTGTTCTCATAGCACACTCCAACATCCCATCATTTCTCGGCTTTGTATGTGTTGTCAAGACAAACATCTGACTACATAGTCCACAGCAATATTTGTCTTTTAAAAATGCTTTCATACGTCACTTAAAAGAGTAGTCAGACATTGAAACTTTTATTTTGGTAACTCCGTTTTGTAATACACTTTGTAACAGATTTTCCTTAGAGGTGACCATCTCACCCAGGCAGTCTTTGCTTTGCTTCAAATGATTTTGGGGTGACAGTGTTAATAAGCATTACAAATTCATTTCTTGTACTCAGCATTGCTCTCATCTAGATTTTCCAAGTCTGCCATCAACGGGTTCTACTCTCTGTTGCAAACGTTTTCCTGTGAAAGGCAGTGACTGCAGGAACTCCACCAGTTTCCCAGGTTACATCGTTTGGAATGATCCTGCCTTTCTTTGTACTGGTCTTTTTGATTTAGTTTGTAGTCTGTTTGCTACAGTTCAATAAATAGGATCAAAATCTGAACTGCCATAACTTGCAATGGTCTTCATAATGGTCCATGCAAAAATGCAAAATTACATTAAGCTTCTTAACATTTCTTGAGCACAACCTTTTGAGTCACATATTTATAGGAAATACACCAGGATGAACTATCCCAGAATTGTCCTGTTGCCGTAGTCTACCACAGACCCACTTAAAGATCACAGACAATATCTAAAGGTGTTAACTGTAGAGCCACATCACAAAAACATACTGTACGGTTGTAGACATGCTGTGCGTTTGAAGTACTTCACACAAAGTCACTGATGAGTGGAGGTGGTGATCTAAGACTGTGCATCTGCTCACATCTGCCTAACCAGCGCCAACGTGAGACAAACTCACCTAGAAAACACGGACTAATCACCGCATCCAAAGACAGCGGGTGTCAGCTCGGATTATCAGTCAGCACTGGCTGCTTTATGATCATCACTTTAGCCCCAGTGTAACTGTGATACAGAACACTGGATTGGCTCCATTAACTCCACCTGACAGAGGGGGGAAAAACAACAATGCATAATCACCCCTTTCTTCTTATAAAATGCATTCTGAGCAGCTAGTTCAGGAGCCAGGTCTCATATTTAATTGCAGGAATTGAATAAAGAACGTTTTCCAAGAGGTGCTGGTGTGTGGCTAACATAATTGCCAGGGAACAGGTCTTAATTTAAACCGGGGGGTAATTATCATGCAGAGCATACCCACCCAGAATGTTTGCATAACTATCACAAGCGTTTTCATAAATGATGCTTTAATTAGTCTTAATTAGAATTTGTTTAAGTCAGCAGGGAATGCAGGGCCCGTGAAATGATGTATGTAATAAGCATCAGGGCCCGCTCTGTTTTTTTCCTTACTTGGGGAATAGAGCTGACAAAATCACATCACATTAAATTGATTCAGTCAGAATTAAAATTCTTATGGTATTAATTAAATGGGGGAAGATCTCATTAGCAGGCTGTGTGGTGAGGGAGAGACCCTCTCTGCCAGCAGATGTGACGGTGTCAGAGCTGCTGTACATGCTCACCATTAGGGCCCCCAGACAAGGAAAAAGTGAGGGAGGAGAGAGGAAGAGAAGGAAGGACGCGAGAAGAAGGGGAGGCAGAAGACAAGCTTGGAATGACAGAAAACAAAAGATGGCAGGGAAGAGTGGAAAGCAGGAGATGGAGAAAAAGGGGGCGAAAGGAAGGAATGCGAGGGAGATAAAGTGAAAATAAGAGAAAGCCACAGCATGTCTGTGGCTCTGGGAGAAGGAAAAGGGGGGAGGAGGAGAGAGAGGTGGCAGCATATTAATGGGCTGTAGGCTCCTCACCATCTATAGCTTTATTTAGCTTCATTTGGTCTATTTGGCTGGAGGAATTCAATAAGAGGAGTGCTAATGACTTGACCAGATACCCTGTTATCAGCACTGATGAGACACCCTCTCTGCTTGACTCTTTATACAGCTACAGTAGTCTAATAGGCCTCTGGAAGATTGCTACCCAGAGTACAGTGCAGACCTTCCCTCTGGAAATATAGAACATGATTGTGCCTCGGGGAGCTTTGCCTGGCTGTTACAGGGCTCACCTGATCCCCTTGAATCACTAGTGACACACTTCTTAAGGAACTGAACTAGAGAATAGCCGCCCAATTGAGAGGAGTTACTGTATAGAGGATTTCCTCTTTTATCCTATTGTGTTTTCTAACTGGGTTTTTTTATCCCTCAGGTAGCATGTGGTATCATCAGGACAGCAGATAGTGATGGGGATGTTGAGCAATAGACACATTGTTGGATGCCCACAGCAGCTGTCATTTTGAGTGACCTGTAACCTTGTGTGGACAGAAGAATATGATTGTGGAAAAAGGAAAAATACACACATTCACTAACAAACCCCCATTTCTTTAACTGTGCGCCATCTATGGAGTCATTGCAGCTGCAGTATGTAGAGAGCAGATGTATCCTACAGTGTGTCAGTAATATTATATGGTTTATGTGTACACAAGACTAAGTATTGCAACACTGTGGACTTTTTATTGACGATAAAGTCAAAATTTCTAAAAGAATTCTCTTTATATCCAAAACGGCTCCGTATAACACCTAAGGCCTACAGTATATGAGGCAGGCATTGTAAACACTGGAAACACTGCCCTGTATAGAATCCAATGAAAATGATAATGGAGGAAACAATGGCTTCAGGCAATGGAGCAGAAACCCAGCACTGCCAATGTTACAAGGCATCACTTTCCCTTTATTAGGAGTAAGCATGACTGTTAGTAGGTCCTGCATAAATATTTGGGGTAAATACACAGTATATCATTTTTCTTCACACTTGAATTGCATTATGATTTCCATGCAGACTCAGGTGAACCGGGGTCAGGGGACTAAATTAAGTGGGTCCTGGAAGCAGCTGCAATGGTTTCTCTCTTTAACCATGCTTGGCTGGTTAAGCTATCAAAAGCCGCTTGTACATGCATCATAAAAAACACTGTGTGTGTGTTTAAAATGGTATTAAAATGCTGTTGACCCTTAAAATTAGAAAGGGAAACGTGCAACTCTTTGCATGGCAATTATTTCATGTCCATCTACAGCACAGTAGAGTGGGGACGTATGACAGAGGCCCCTTGAAAATTTATTGACAGATGGGCAGAGAAGTGAGGTGGTTCCTTTATGACAATGGGGCGTGATGACATCACACCATAAAAGCCCCGTGCAGGGTCAGATGGTGTACGCCACATGGGTTTGAGTCTTTGTGTTTGTTATGCATGAATATATAAGAGGTAGAGTAGGTTAGTGGTTGACATTGCTTTCGTGTGATGCATTGTGACATCCACTGCTATGCTGTTGTTTTTTTTATGCACAGGATGTCAGACGTGAGCAGCTGCAGTTCAAAATGGCACAAGTTGGAGGTTCTCATGTGGCATGTTCCTGAACAGAAACAGTCCTTGCAATAATGAGCTGATTTGACTAAATGCTCATTCACTGGACATTTCATTTAGAGGATCATTGTTGTTTTGCATTTGAAAAATCTCTCAAAACTGGCCTCCACAGCAATATACATGATTATTTTTATATATTAATACTTAAGTGAGAATTTTGTGCATATATTAAGTGACAACAGACATTTGTCAACTAGTAGATATGTGTTGTTTCTCTATGGGTAGCTACTGTAATGCTTTAATCTCTGTGGCTGCATTAGACCATTGTGGTCAATGTTGCAAGTGAATGAGCAGGACTTGAAAATGCTGGATTTACTGGCATTTGGATTTTTTACTTTATTGATTAATTTTTTTTTCTTGTAGATTAGGAAAAAACATCTCAGTTCAAATTACAGAAAATACACAGTCACAAGTGCTACTATGTAAAGATAGATAAAGATTTTATATACTTTGCCTCCTCCACTATTTATGTGTATTTTGATGTGTTTTATAAGCATTCTACAGACAATCATTGTGTCTTACAGTAAACGCATTGTTCATTTCATTAGCAGTGTGTGTGTCAGTTACACTTCTCAGTATGTCCAAACTCAGTGCTGAAACTGTAAGCACAGGCTATTATGATAATTTAGCTTACTTATAATAATTAGCTGTTGTATATTCATTAGCCTTTTAATTGGTTAACTCTGGGGACTGCCAACAATTCCAGTCAGTCAAATACACTAATGACACACACACACACACACACACACAATCACAATCACACACCCACACACACACCCCAGGAGTTCTCAGCACAGAAAGACCTTGCAGAAGTAACCTCTCCCTGAACTTTCAAAGAGCACTTTCCTTCCAATCTCACTCTAGCTTTCAATACAGCTGTCAGTTTTGGCCAGAAAAGCAAGCTTTAACTCTGAATTTGCAGCTTTGTCCTTAGTGAGAGGAAGTACCTGTGACATCTGCACTGACATGCTGGAGATAATCCTCCATGTGATTGTCAGACAAATTGGGGGTCAGCGGCGTTGCAGACAGGGGAACGTGGCAAGGGACATGGAGGAAATGTTCAATCACGGGCCAGCCCATTCGGGAGCCTCCCTTTTCAGCCTCTCCAGCCTATGGTTCATCTCTCTTTCGCGCTCTCGCTCTCTCTTTCTCTGCCCACAGCTGCCGGGCTTCCACTGGGAGGAAGCTGTATTATGGCTGGGTTAATTTACTGATTAATATCCAGCCACTAGATCCAGCTTTCCCCAGATGGCCAATTAAAAACTACAACTGGCAGCGCGCATAGGCCTGGCAGCAGGTTGCCGTCGGGCCCAGGGCTGGAGGCTGTGACAGAAGGTGTGGGTCCTGTTTGGGCCCGAAAAAGAGCCGTCGACTATCTTACTCTTTGACTCTCCACACTACAAGTACAAACTAAGAGAAACTGGGGCTGCTGAGAGGACACTTACTGTAGGTATCTTCTGATGCTGTGTCAGCCCATGGAAACTTCATGGGTTCTTCAAGGTTCTTGTGCACTTAATTGTACAATAGTTCATTTCAGAAATGGTGACTGTATGATTAGTACAAAAATGAAATTATGTGTAGTTAGTGTCATAAAGCAGTAATGTAGTATACAGTCATTTCAGGAATCAAAGCAGGTATTATTTTCAGGTAAATTCCTAAGGATTATTCAATTGAAAAAGTAATTATAGACAGTAAAAGGAAACATTAAAGTAAAAATATAGAGGGAATTATTATCATTATATGTGGCAATACGTTCATAATAATAAAGGTCTTGTTAATGATTAAACCCATAGATAAATATGTGTTGAAAAAGGAGACAAATAGACAAAACACGTCTAACAGTCTACTTTCTTTTTACATACTACACCAAATTACAATTTTCACTTTGTACATTTGCTTGACATATATTGTATTTAATTGTATAGAGATCTGAACTGGTCACCTTAATCAAGGTTGTGTATTTATTAGTAAACAGTAGGGAATCTCTATATTATATCCTCTTCAATCTAGTACATTAATTTTTACAGTTACTGTGTAAATACTTACTCACTACTATATTTTAATGTAACATTTTATGTTAGTTATTTCATTTAATTGCTTTTGCCACCACTAATGATGCATAAATTCAAAGCCAATGTGATATATGTATCACTGTGCCATATATGCATTCTTAAATACTGGTAGTTACAGTTTTGTCACTAAGTACTGAACAAATAACTAGTACGCATTAGTAAATTATGGAGCTTTATCTACTTAGCTTGCATAATTCATACTGTTTAATTAGCTATGATGAGATCATTGTTACCACGTAAATATTATGTAATATAATATTTTAAACATGCGTATGTAGTGTTTTTGTATTTTAGAATATAGTCAAATGGAATGTAATCTGAATATATATGATATCTTAATACAAACTGTGCAATATAACCTTAAATTTGTCTTTCCATCATTTCCACTACATGTTATAGTACTGCTGAATATTAGCAGTAAATAATATAATCCAGCCTGAAATGAAGCAGTGTTACTTCATTATAATAACCCGCACATTATGAGACACTGCTATTTTTAGGTGGGGGCCATTTGAATACAGGTCTTGTTTTAATACTGACACAAACCTTATAAATGGGCCTGGGTCACCATGGTAACACTGTAAATACAATGGCCACTGCTCCTCTGAGAGGAAGGGTAATTAATAACGGAATTACGGAATGGAGATAGAAACCAGACAGACCCGTGCAGCGTCTTAGTCCCTTGATAAAGGAGAGTTTAATACAAACAGTTGTACTTCTACTGGGTCAGCTAAACCAGGGATATCTGGGCCATCTCTGTTCAAAGAGAAAAAGGCCACGAACAGAATTGATGGCCCATTTCATTATGTAATTGCCTCTTTAACTTCCTTGTTCTGAGCAATCGCTCTTTAAACTCAAGCTCAAGGTAATATATGCAGAGATATGAGGGTAGTCTCACAGACAGATAATTCAGTAAATAGCTGTAATCTTTGCATCACCTTTAACCACCCCGGAGCTGGCTAATATGTCATCTTAAAACCGTGGAGTGCTAGAAATGAGGTACGGTACATAAAACTGGTCTGCTACAGGGAAGAGGTGTACATCAACACAGCGCTGAGCTGAATCCTCCACGATCACCAGAGAAAGAGGTTTGCTGCTGCTGCTGCTGCTTCTGCTACTGCTGTAGATATCAAAAGTGTGGTCTGGTGGTGGAACAAGGCTTGAGACAGCCTTTAAGCTGCCACCCTCAGTGTCAGGGTACAAGGAGCACAAAGCTAGATATGATTACCTACAAGAGAGTGATGCTTCTTGCCCTCCAACCCTTGAACTTAAGGTGTACCCTACATAGAATCAAAGTAAACACCAAGCCCCTGCTCACAGCCTCTGAAGTGGGTAGATGTGAGAACACAAGACGAGTGACCCGCTTCCTTTCATTTCCCTCTTCATAAAGATCCCACAAATGAAAAAAAAAATGCGATGCAACACACAAAGCAGTGGTGGGAAGGCTGCGCTCTTATTGAAGGGTCAGTAGTAGGATCACTGGGAGAAGGTCACCAAAGAGCCCAAATTCACACCCCATAATTGAGTAACAGGGGTCTTTGATTACAAGGGAAGCAGCATACAGGAACACTGGATGGTGGTTTGGAGCTGTGCACACTTTGGGCTGCACAGAAAATCTAGACCAACCCCTGAAAGAGGGCTCTGGAAAGACAGCATAGTGGATGGTCTTCTCGGGTCCACCACTGTGATAAAGAATGAAGAATTAATTAACTGAACAGCCAGATCTAACAGGAACCACTATATCAGAGAAGACAGAGAGCGAGAATTCCTTTATGTAATTAGATCAATTGGGCATGAAGTGAAGAGGCTTCATCCAAGAGCAGTGTGTGGTTCTGAAGTGGGATCACTGACTGAGGTTTGATTACCTTTTGATTGTTAATGCAAAATTGGATTGAGCCACAATGGTATAAATCCCTTATTTTCTCATTAAGAATTTGGAGGATGGTTTTGTGCTTATTTTTCAGTGACTGATACGTGCGTGAATCTTAGTTTTAAGAAAAGCTTGACCTTAATGTGCATCATAAATAGTTTTTATAGCAAATGTGCTTGTCGCGCTCAAATCATTAGAGGTAATTAATGGCTTCTCTGATAATTCACCTGAGTGCTTTATGTCCACTTATTCAGCCAATAAATTACCTTTAGAAGGACTCGTTGACTCGTCATTTCAAAACAGGGAAGAAATATTTTTTACCGTTTCCCTGCTCAGTGCCCCAGTCATCCTGTATTGCTTGGGAAAGACACATTAGAGCAAAGAAACAAACAATAATCCAGGAAGTGGTGCAAGGCAGTAAATCTCTTAATTATTTTATTGCCGTTGGACTGAGAGAGTACCTCGTCTCTTAGATGTGGACTCAGAGGTTGGTCCCAACACGAGGCTCCCTGGGGAGGAGATAGTTCTGTGGCCCAGTGGAGCAGTAGAGTGCCTCTGTCTTTGTCTGTCTCTGTAACACCTCCAGTCCCAGACAGAGGACGTGGGTGAGGGATGGGCCTCATCGTCCGGGGGAAACGGCTTGTGTCGGCCGCCCACACTGCGCCTCCTCTGTGTGAAATTGGCTGAGAGGATGTAGACATATTCCATGCACTGATCCATGGCCGAGTATAAACAAGAGAGGATTTCGCGTTCACTCCTAGAAGGTCAGGAAGCTTCCCCGTGAAACAGTAAGTGACACTGCCTCTTCGGCGCTCACTAACAGTCTGACCGGGGGAACTTGACCCTCCCCATCCCCCCCCTACACACACACACGCACACACGCACACACGCACACACGCACCCACACACACACACGCACACACGCACCCACGCACCCACGCACCCACGCACCCACACACACACACACACACACACACACACACACACACACACACACGCACACACACACACACACACACACACACACACACACACGCACACACACACACATGCCGCCTTCACCCTTTTCTCTGCGACGGTGTCCCTGTGTACAGCCAATTCTTCCACTCTCAGTGGGGTGCACTGATATTTAGTGGCCGGGTATGCCAACTTAATCAACAATTCCGGGGACAGATACTCAAATTCGCATTGAGGGATCGAGCAGCAGACAAAGCAGTTCAGCCTGTGACTGGAGATCCATGACCAGCTGGGAACACCTGTAACAGCTAACATCTAAACACCACCCTGAGTCATATATCATGACTTCAGTCGGACAGATTAAATATATATATATATATATATCTAAAAATCCTGTTGGATCCTCATCTCTGCACTAACGTGGTCCAACCGGTTGAGACTGAGGCATGTGATCTGCGCATGAAATCAGATTGCGGCTGAAGTAAAATGGACTGGGGAAGGCATGAATGTAATTAAAGTGGCTGACACTTTTATGCTGGGTAATGGGAGTCCAGGGCCCAACTATTCCCTGACGAGCTCCCCTCACAGTATGGAGTACATTTTAATACCACCCTGCACAATGACTTAAATGCAACTCTCAAGGCCTTCATAGGGATGTAATATTGATGTGTAAATAGGATAAATGCCAACATCCTGGGGTTTAAGATACATAAGAAATAAACACTGTCTGATAAAAAATATATAAAACCGCTCAAGCATCCGGAAACTGCCATGCAAGGCAGGAATGAATTGGGAGAAGGGCTTTCTGTGTCTACTATTAGAGTACCCCTTTAGCATACCCCCTGCTCACATTATGTGGTTACAAGAGGACGTAAATATATTACTCAATTTATCTAAAACCCAAGATGCTCCATATGTTTTGTGATTCACCTTCACCAAACCTGATGAAACTGAGCGTTGACTGTGTTGTTGCTGATTATAAACAAAAAAAAGGGAGAAAAACCTACCAGAACAAAAGAAACAGAACTTCTCATGTGAAATTAGGCTTAATGAAATAACAGTCCGCCCTAAGTAGAGAAAACAGATGAGTTGTGTTGTGCGTAGCGGCACTAATGCAGAGAGCAGAAAAACAGTTAGGCATTGTCCAATCAGTAATGTATTTGTTAACGCAGGTAGGAAGGAGGGAGCTTTTAGATCACAGTGGGGCAGATAATGAAGAAGTTAATAAGAGGAATGGTACTCTGAAATGTTCCTCAACCACCTAGGTCCCACAATTTAATCTGTAATAAATAATCTGGCATCATTGCAAGATGGCATCTCATAATGGCAAATGAAATATGCTGGTATGATAGGTACAATAAATCTGGATTTTCCTATGGTTCCCTCAGGCTAGGACAATATGCAACTATAGTGCTCTCTGTCAGGAAGAGCAGATCTCAGAGCCGTCATAAAATCTAAATGGGCACTAATTAGGCAAGCCTTCCCTCTCACACTTACTATTTCTATTGACATTTTCGGCGCGCCGTCCCCCCTCCCCCTGCACTACTATAAGTCACTGAGAAAAGAACTCCCAGGATTGCAGAGCACAGGGCTGTTAAAGGGAAGTTCAACTTAGTGGTAATGAATAAATTTGCCCTCCCATGCAGTACTGTTTCTTTTGTCTTGGACCCAAGCATATTCATGCATCTAAATGGTAATTTGCTTTGTAACAACCGGTGCCACTATGGCATATATTAAAGCCATAAATATACATTATAATTGCCTTTGATTAGTAATAAACTACTTCTCATTTAAAAAACAAAAAAAAGATGACAGGAGAGAGGAAATGTTTTAATTAGAATGCAATTTTCTCAAACATAATAATGTAATACATATTTTAGGTTAATATAATATATAATATAATATATAATATAATAATATATAATATATATAATATAATAAATGTTGTATTAGAATTGTGGCAACTATAGATATCATATTACTATTGTAATATTTAAAATCAGCTAAGAACTACAATGATATTATTTCCTGCTGCAGACACCAGCAGAGTTTAGTTAACTTCTCTATAGGGAGCGCTGGGGTTGAGGGGTGGTGAGGTGTGCAGGGATCAGGTAAATATATACGTATGCATTCCTGGCTGCTTCAAATTAATAAAAATCTAATGCGTACTTGGCACAGGACCGCTTGTTGAACATATGCTGCAAGCATGGCTAAGCCATCTGGCTCAGAGTCAAGTATTCCCACCAACTGTAGTCTTATGCTACCTGACAGTGGAAAAGCTTTATTCCCCTGGCATCGGGGGCACAAATGGAGAAATATTATTGAAATGATTATCTGCATCAAGACTCAGATTTGGGCTGACATTTCGCTGGCTCTGTGTAATCCAAGGGGTTGTCTAGGAGAGGGCGGAGAGGGGGCTTGCCGGTAAGCCTTGGCGGGATGATTAATGAAGCCAGGATACTGGGTGGACCTCCACTCAGACCCAGGGGCCGAGCCCCGCATATGAAATTGGCCTATGCTGCTCATCTCCCTGGGAGAGAGCTACTGATGATCCTCCTGACACCGCTCTAGCTCCAGTCACCAAACAGCACTCCAAAGCCATGCCAGATCCAGGCTTAGGAGACACTCTCCTCACTCTGTGTGGCTGTGAGGGAGAGAACGGCATCCTTACACCTGCTCTTCTCTATAGCACCTTTCACTCAAACCATATTGCGTTTTTGGGGTTTCGTGTTTTTGTTATGCTTTCAAAGTGACAACTTTTCTGCAGTGCTCTGTTAAAGCTTCATATCAAAGTTTGGTTGGGTGAATGGGCTTATGTTTTATCTTAGAGGAATAGTGCTTTTTAATAATGTGAAGCTCTTTGAAGTCTGGCAGAAACAGGTGACTTTTAACACATTTGGGAAAAAGAAATACACCACCATTCATGAAGTCATACCGGAAAGCATGACATAATATCAGTACATGGCAAGTCTTATATTTCTATAGAGAACCATGCACACTTTTTATACACCATAAATCCCTCAGTGCTTTACATCACTGCAGCAGCACTGTCGAGGCTCTCCCTGAACCCCTTTAGTCTTGATGGATGGGCCGGTGAAAGCCTCTCAGGGTGCTGGTAAGCGGATAAAACCAAACCAAAATCTTGACCAAGAAACCAAAAAAAAAAAAAAGAGGAAATGACATGTAGCTCATGAATGAACACTGACAACGGAGAAGCAAATAATTCCAAAAAATGAGCTACATCTTTACTCATTCTGTGTCGATGATTAGTCATAGACAATGTTGCTTTGTTAAAGTGTGCTGTAATTAATAACAGGACCAGGACAGAACAATTGAGGGAGCGAGTGTCATGAGTTGTACAATACTAGAGAGGTGATTTCTAAATAGTGTAAATTAGGTGTTTACCTATTGTGATCCAGCCTGTGACACTGCAGCTTCTTTTTTCCTTGAGAACAAGACTAAAGAGAATGATTAATTGCAAGCTCACGGGTTTTACAGCTTCAAGAGTAAATCAACTTCTAAGAAGTGCTAACTTGCTAAAATATAAACTAATTTTAGGCCCCAGATATTAAAATATAATCCATCTTCTTCCTCCACAGGGAAAGCTAATTAGAAAATGTGACTGGCATAAGAGAGGAGAGGTGGAGGAATGGTGGGATTAGGCTCGGGAGCAGAAAATCACACCCTCTCGCTAAATCTTGGGATTTCTATACACTTCAAATCAACTAAGTCCCTTTGTGCCTCACCATTTGTCACATTTCCAAAAAAGAAAGAAAAAAAAGAAGGCGTGGAAATTATTTTATTCAAAATAAATCATTAAAAGTTAAGAGATTAGTAGAAAAATATGTATCAATAAAAGACTTAACTGACATATGTGAGGAGTCGTTTCTATTTTCTTTCCCCAGTTCCAGATATTTATGATGTTTGTCTCTGTCTCTGGGGTTTTATTTGAACATCTACCTAGCACACTTTCACTTTAATGCAACAGCCAATAAACAACCATTGCCCAAGGCAAAGAGGCTACCTGACTGAGGCTCAACTGGCATTCAGCTCCTGTGTTCTTGGTATGTACTGACCTTATGCAGTGAAACAGCCACAACCTATTGTACAATGCAGTTTATTTATGAAGGAACAAAGCAGCTCTAAACAGGGGAATATCTGCCTTATATTATCACAGACATAAAAAAGCTGAAGAAATGTCATAAAAATACACCCGAAGAAAACCTTGGTTTTGATAATTAAGTGTTTAAGTTGACTTTGACACCTCTTCCTTAGAATATCGTCAATGTCGGAGGAGGTGTTTTATGAGTAAATCTGTAAAATAAGTAGTGTGACAGTACATTGCGTGCGACATGACACAGTAGCAGTGTGCAACAGAGCTCAGCAGCCAGAGCCAGCCGAGCTCTCTGGAGTCCCAGAAGACAATCCCCTGAGAGAAGAAATGCTCAGAGTGGTGACAGCTTAAAGGCAATAAGCCAATAATAAAGACCAGCAAAGTGGCCATGAGAGAGCGTTCTATTCCTGCTACCTTGAAAACAACAGAGCAAACAAGTGTCACTCAAGAGCCTGCAACCAGGTGTACAAAGTTAAAATGGAGTTTTTAAGGTTTCTTTATCTTTGCGACATCTCTGTAATTAATGGAAATGCTGTGTCTTCTCAATTGTGGGAATTTTTTTTTCCTCGTAAATCTCCTTTCATGAGCACGTATGAAGGATGTAATTTTGTCGAGAGTGGCAAACTGACAATTTGTTTTCAGCAGGCCAGCTCTGTTAACCCTTTCAGTATAGGACATAAGTTCATAATGCATTTACGGAGGCACATTGCCAGTATTTTAGAGCTATAATAGCTGTACAATTGCTGCCCTGCTGGGTGTCTATTTGGCTGCATCAAATGCATTGAAATGCCTTCCTACTGTCAGAAACACTCAAAAGGAAATCTTCAGATAGAAAATTGCTCTTAATCTTGCCAAACTTTACTTTATAATGTATGTACCTGGTACAGAAGGTGAAGGTGAATTTATTTCAAAGAAAGCATCGAAAAGGACAAAATAGTGACTTTAATCACAATTATAGAAAATTCTATGTGTGTGACAGAACAAAATGCAATTAGAATAAATAAAAATGTAAAATTCTGCTAAAACATTTATTAAAAACCATGAGGTATTCTCATCTTCCTTGGAAACGCCGTGAAAGAGTGGACAAAGGTAGAAGAAAATGCACTGTAGCCCAATTCCCTCAACCCATCACACCGAACTTTGTCTTTTCATTTGCGTTCTGTGCAATCAACTTTTCTGGTAGAACTTTAGTGGTCGACTCTCACGTTATTCCTGCACTTCAGTGCAGTTGTACACCGGGCTAGTTTGGAGAGAAGAGTGCTGCAGAGGACGGCAGTGGCCAGTCTGCGATGGGGGGGCCAAGCTGTAGGAAACTCATTTGGAATTCAGCACTGCAACATTGCCATCTTTTGGCCAGACTGTATACTCTAAAATCCCCCGCATACGCCATCTCCAGACCCATACTGAGATTCTTAGGTATCTTGACACAAAGGTAGGTAATGGATTTATTCTTTTGCTACAGAGAAAGGGAGCATTATCTTTTGCATGATAATACAAGAAAATAAACCTTCCACATGTTTGTTCTTTCTGGATGTTCTGAGCAAACTTCCAGTCATGCTTTTATTTTGTTTCTTTAAACTACAAGATTATAATCTTTTATAAATTGAATTTTCTCTTTCAAGACCAGCAACCTTAAAATAATTTGAAACACTGTATTCTGCAGCCATGGTGCAACAAAAATCAGAAATTAGACATCACCTTTGGCGCTATTAAGTATTTTAAATATTACACTGACTAATTCAATGTGATGCCTTTAAAAAAACACAAATCTACACAATTTGAATATTCATCCGTCATGTACTCTTCTCATAACAGTAAATTTACTAACACGCCGTGAACAGGAAAGCTTGAGTGGGTCTGCTTATCCTCTACCTGAATAAATATTTGTGTGATGTGGCCGTGCTGTCCTGTTTTCCCACGGTGGTGTATGGGACATCATGGATAAGAGAGAGGATGGGCTCTGACAGAGAGTGACAATTCATCCCTTCATCCCCCCTAACTGACATGTCACATTCTCTGATGACTTTATTGTGCTCCCTGTCACTGCACTTAATCTGTGTGTCAGTCAAGCCGGAGCAGCCCACACCATCACCTCCAGACGGCAAAGCTAATACCCACCCTTTTAATGACATTAGATTTGGAGTAATGCCATTCAGTATAGCACTGATATTATCTTCTATTTGCATCATTCAGCCCAGCGACACAGCCAGAGCTCGGCCGATAGAGAGCTGGTCATTTCCCCATCCATTTCCACTCGGATGACAGATGTCAAGATGGAAACTGACTATTATTTACTGTAGCCATGTTTTTATCACAGACAGACATGATGTCTCACTTTACTCCAGGCTGTCAGCCAATGCATCAAAACCTGTCTTTTTTTTTGTGATATTTGGACTAGAGCCGTGCAAAGTGTACATTAAATTTGATTCTTGTTTTAAAATAAATTATTCATTATGTTATCTCTAACTGTGTCAAATAGCACTGATTGCCTAAATCAGTATTTCCATGACATAATATCTTGTGATAAGCCTTTAAAGCAACAAAGATTGATGATGATATGTTAGTTTTCGCATCTTTCTTGCAGTCTCCCTGTAGGTGAATTAATAATACCTGCTTACACATGCCAAACACCGCTTAGGAAAATATTCCTCCTCTCAATAAACATCTGTACTATCCTCTTCAGGTGCTATGATGACATTGTAATGAACATGCCACAAATGATTTTGAGTGATTCAGATTCCATCTACAGTGTGTTTGGTGCTCCTGTCATTTAGAATGAGTAAGCAGCATTACCAGCCTATCAGCATTAGAGGTAACAAAATCTTTTCTTTTTTTTCTCTCTCTTTACTGACAGTGCATTCTCTTTCCCATCAGAGCTCCCGGTGCCTAATTAAATGTATTTAGCATCATAAATATTCCAGGGGGACAGGTTGACACAATGAATTAATGTCTCGCCTCAATACCAGAGCCTCTCTATTGGCTGTGGAGAGAAAGTTAGCCCGATGCCAGGTAAATGCTGTTGCTTGCATGTCTTGTTATAAATCAGCAGTGCATTTGTTTTCTAATACAGTGAGACCGAAAATACATTGATGCTGATTAAGTATCACTGCTCAGTTGTGGGAGAGGAGCTACTTTTGGATTAACTGCAAGGAGCAGCAGCTGGTTTTGAATTTTTAGGCAATTAAATATTAGCTGTTTGTACTGTTGTGGCAATCCAGTTGAGATTTTTCTTTCCAAATTACTTGTTTTATAGTGCAGGAAAAGGAAAATACATAGGTCACACTTTCTGACATTTTAGGAAATCCTCCTTTTCTCATTTTCAGTTTTGAATTCCACTCTAATATTTGTACTTTTCCATCATTTCCGGTTGTTGTGCTCAACTGAGCTAACTGTTCACTGGCTACAGTTTTATATTTGCTGCAGAAATGCGAGAATAGTGTCAGTCTTTTCATTTAATAGTTGGGAAGAAAGCAAATAAATGCATCTTCCAGTATATTTAAGAGTTATACAAATAAACTTAGCTCCACTGTTCATACTAACAAAGCATGCACAACTGCTTACACAGAAAGTAATTGTGGTATTTCTGGAGATAACAGATGCTGAATGGATTACAAATTAGAAAGAACAAGATTGTATGTTGATTATTGGAATTCTGGCCCCTACAGCTTACAGTTTCATGGTCTTTTCCTGGTGAGCTGCTGAGGCAGAGGGCACCAGCCAAAAGCTGAGGGGGTGTTGGGGTGGTACAGCCCCACCTCACCTTGCTGCTAAATTCACCAGCGTCTTCCGCTCAACAATGCCCTCCACAAATCCTCTAAGCAGACTTGGGGGAATTTTGGACAGCATTCTTGGGGTTTGAAGCTCATTCCAAGCCTTCACCTCTGAAGAGGGAAATGCTTCACAGCTTATTTGCTGCACTTTTTCTTTTACATGAGAAAAAAGGAGGTGGTGTCCTCGTCTGTTAAGCCATGCACCGCAACAAACAGATGTAGCTGCCAAAACTGGGCTGAGGGGGTTGGAGAGGATAGAATTACATGTTATTATGTTCATTTTTAAATGTAGATATTTTTCCTAATTTTCTCACATTTTCTCTTGCCGGTGAAAATGCATAGGCATCACTTTTCTCGCCTCAACACGTGTAATTGCAATTTGCAAGAGCTAAACTAATTTTACGACACAGGAACACCTGTATTCATCTCCATATTAATAGAAAACAGGAAGTATAAATCCCAATTTTCCAACAGCCAGTGTCAGTGAAGATGTTCCTTGAGGGAGAAGGCTGTCTCCTCTCCATTAAAATATTGGTGCTCTCCTCTCGCTTTCTCTCTGGAGCATCCGCTTTATCCTAAATCAGATATCATAATTATGAATGGCACCCAATCTACATCACTGGGCTTGACACTTCTAATATCCATATATGCCAATGCACTTTTAAGTTTCCACTGTTGGGGTGTTCTCTGGGTTGAGTTATAGTGCTGTGTGGCGCCGCTTTAGAATACAGGCCCCTGTGAGTCTCATTTAGCTGTGGAAAAGGGAGGTTTGACTGATAGGCTCATTTGGTTAAAGCACAAGTGCACTGCCCTGAAACATGTTTTAGAAAAGAGGAGAATAAACTTTTACACTACTCTTGAAGCCACTAAAAATCCGTCTCCACCATCCACCTCAGTTGTTAACAAAGGAGCATCAACTAACAGAATGCTAAAGACATTAATGTTTTCCTAATACACATGTCAGTGTTGTCTTGGGGGGTTTTTTTTGTTTGTTTTGTTTAGTTTTTTTTAAGTCTAATGATAATTCAATTTAGAAATGTAACTATTAATGAGTGTGAGCCTCACTTAGGGCTGTATCTGTGTTCCTGCATCCCTCTGTGTGTAAGTCATTACACCGTAGACAGGAAAGCACAGGAGCCTTTGTCAGGTCAGGCTCTACAAAGCTACGGCTGATGTAGGTGGCCCACGTTACCTCATTAGGAACAACGCGTACGGTGGTCTAATGAACTTAAGACAATGCTAATTAATGGAAGAGAACAAAGGCTTAACATTTTTTATAAAGTGTGAAGCACCGCATCTGCTTGTATGACAGCATCTAAGCCACCTTAATCCGCTTGTGATGCAGTGCATGGTGCCTCGACCGCACAGCGCCAGGGCAGGTCAGAGGGAGCAGCTCCATACCTCAGCAGATATAGTCACCTGTGACAATCCTTTATGGGCTGATAAAGTAAGGGAAGTCTCTCAAGGAACAGTGCACTGACTTGGCGGAGGGTCTCCCCGGGGAGCAGGTGTCAGGGTTGTCTATCAGAAGGCTGAAAGGAGAAAAGGGACGTGTTACCGGGCTCTATTGTATCCCGGTTGTCATTGACTGATCGGGTCCATTTAGCTGGCTTTCACTGTGAATGAAACCACCTGAATAGATGAAAGCGAGACAGCCTTCCCGACAAACAAGGAGCCCTGGAATATTCATGGAGGATCTGTGAGGAAAAGATTAATGTATTAGAAATTAAAATGGGGCCCGGACGTATGATCTTGCTCTAACACTTGGCCAGACCTGTGTCACCCACCGCTAGCGCCTGAAGTCGGCACATGCCGCTGCCAAGGTGGAGAGGAATCATTAAACACCCTGCCATTGTGTGAGCAGAATAATCAAACTTCACCCCCTCCCCTCCATTCTTTCCCGCAGCACTGACAATGAATAATTCTGGAGCCATTTGCAATGTTAACGGCACCTATCTGGGCCATCCATGCCTTTATGATAAGAGCACCAAATATGCATTTCAACAGTCTGAACAGAAGCTGCTTCAGCGGCATTTCAAAGGACACCTGTCAGTCATCTGAAAGAGCTGTCAGTCTCTGTCACGCAACGGTGCCAGTGAAATGGCCCAAAAGATAATCTTTACTCTCTCTCTTTCTCTCTCTCCACCTCTCTCTTTCAGATCAGAGCAGTCGCATTTGCAATAGAGTGACAAGTGATTTACACTGGAAAATGGATTGTGTTTAAACTGAAAAAAGGGGGTTTATTCTTTTAGGCTGTGTTATTCTTCGCTAGTGTACAGCTGTATCAAATATGCTATCATAAATGTGATCTGGGCTATACTGAATGTCATTATGTGTGATATCATGAGCACTAGATGGGCTACCGAGCTCAAAGGTGACTTTGATAAACCCTATCTCTCTAAACAGAGCGATGAGCAGTAGGAGCGAGATGGGTGGGATCAAACAGGTTTGTGTTTCCAAAAAGTTTGTTTTTAACTGGAAAGTGTCTTCAAATAAGACCATTTCTCTGTGATTTATCTACAATGCTGGACAAAGCTGCCTGGCCACCTCTTATTGATTTTTGCCTAAATCCAACTTTTCCCAGCACTGACGCTTTGACCAGAAATGCTTCTAACATTTCTTTATTTATTTCCGTGAACTAGTTTGTTTCACATTGTGTATGGCCACATGGTTGACATGGAAAGCAAGAAAAGCCCCTTGCCCCTCCACATGTAAGCCAGGAATTAGTTTAAGCACGACTAACTTGCGTGCCACCAGCTGGTGGTGATATTTACAGCTGAGTGCGGAGGATGCGTTTGGACCGAGGCTTGCCGGTTCCGGGGCAACACTAGATCCAGTCCCACTGCCCTCACAGCCTCTCCAGGGGCAAGGACAGCCATCACTCACAGCACAGACCATGATACCATGAAATCACCATACAGAGGTGCACAGAATGACACGAAACTCAATTTTACATGCCCAGAACAGCTTGCTGGCTCAGCAGGGTGGAGACTATGCCATGTGCTTGGAATACACAGAGAGAGAGACCTTTATGACAAGGGATCCTCTCCAAAATCTCCTCTGTCGCCCTCCAATATGTTCTATCCAATAAAGTAAAGAAGACCCTTAGTACGGACGGCCCAGTTGTTTCCCTGCAGTACACCACCCTCTCAATCATAAAGAGATCACAGCTAAATTATGGAACATTATATCATGCATGCAAGGCATCAGTAGCACATTTCCATCACTGAAGTCCACTACAACTGCCTGAAACTGTCTTCAATGTGCTCCTGGGAACTCTGCCAAGAGCCAGAGTCACTTTAGTTCATCCAGCACAAGCCAATACAAAGCTCTGTAGAAACCCTTATGCTTACCCATTCAAAATTCTTTGTTGTTTTCCAGCGAATCAGGCCTTTTCCACACAGAACAACTAGCAATTTGAGAAGCAATTTGAATTTTGGGCACTCCTCTTTGTCACATAGTTTCCATGCCATGTCCAAACCTCCAACAATCTGTGCATTGTGGCTCAGGGAGGACATGGTTCAAGGAGTGAGTCACTCGATGAATGTTCACGTTCATTTGAGAGTGCAGTAGGATGGCATAATCCCTGATACTGAACCCTGACTCACCAGGTCTTTTTGGGATCTACTGTTCTGTCCTTCTTCCATTGTGAAAAAAAGCACTTGCACTTGCAGTTTCGACTGGATAAAGTTCAGCCACACGCTCGCGAAGGGAAATTACGTGTGTCAGAAAGACAACACGGCCGTTGTGAACACAAACATTACAAGGAAAGCCATGGAAGACAAATGAGCGCACGTTCAAATAATTCACGAGTGAATGAAATGTTAAGAGTTAATCAAATGAAGTGAATAAAGGAACAAAAGAGAGTAGTTATCGTCCACCCCCCCTCCCCCATTTTGAAATCCTCACACAAATGAATGTCAATAGATATGCTTGTACAACAGCTTTCTTACAAATTATTCAGTGACTACAATTTTGCAGTTGAAAAAGTCACACATAGGAAGCCATTTACCTGAGTCACAAATGAGTATGTAATTGAGTCCTTAGGGAAAATAACTCAGCTTAACTACTGGAAATAATGTGTAAATTCAATACACTTCCTAATGAGCTCATTGGAGTTTGCCGCAATTATATTTGCTAGTCTAGGTGCAGATAGGATTCTGCAGCTGAGTTGAGGTGAATAAAAACCACATGTCCCTTGAATTCATTAAAATTAGCATATGGACCTGTCAACACTTCTCAGAGGCGCGTTGTAACAATGCCATTTAGTCCTGCATCAAGCAATGCCAATGAATGAATGAATGCATGCGGTGGGTAAATGCCTCCCCACCCCTAGCGACAAGGGTGGAATAGGACTGGCAGTGCTGGCTCTGACGCACAAAAGAGGCTGCGTTTTAACAGCCAGGCCCTGGCCTCTGACCAGGGGCCATCCACATCAACACAGCTTACACTCCACCATACCTCCCAGCTACCAGCCCAGCCAACCAGCTCTGTGCACACACAGGGAGAGGAGCAAGGAAGGAGGAATGAAGACCACCAATGTGTGAGCATGTGTGTGTGTGTTTATGTGGAGGTGGGCAGATAGTGATGGGAGCAAGGAGCAAAGAGGAAAAATCAGAAATAAATACAGATATGTCTCGAAGTGAGTCTTTGTATTCAAAAGCTGTCATTTGATCTTCCTTGATTTTTGTTTATCTAAATAACAAAGCTAGAACTTAAAACATGAATATTCCCTGTACCAAACCCAGAGTATATCTCTGGATAAACTTTAAAAAATATTCTTATCAAAAGGTTCCAGGAATGAGAGGCCCGTGAAAAGAAAGAGCTCCTTTATTGTTGTTTGTCATCGTTACAGTGAAGCTGCCAGTGAGAGAAGGTATTGTTGCTCAGTGGAGCACACAAGGCCCTAGTTGCATTGTTGTGCCAGGATTTTAAAACAGGTGCGACTTATCAATAGACCACAGACTATTCGACTCACTCAGCTGTGCCTCTCGATACACTTCAGAACCTCGCGCTGAACAGCCAGCCACCATCTCACACAATTGGGCCGTTTTACCGGCAAACACTTTGTTTCCAGATGAATCCAGCTTTATGTCTAATGGATAGACAGTGCTATCATTTCAAAGCCCTCAGCTTCTTCTTTAAGCACATATTCATTATGACCATTATCACTTCAATTAATGAAATCTAATTAGCCTTTTACAGTAATAGTAGTTGCAGTGGATTAAGAGAGAAATAACTTTGCAGTTTGCTTGTGAGGGCAGGAATGGACTTAGTGAATTCAGCCCCGTGAAAGTGGACAGGGAAATAAAAACAGGCTAAGGAGAAGACAAGGCCTCAGCTGTGCTCCGCACTGATCTGCACACTGTGATTACCTGGAGCAGAAAACCGAATGTAAAGGCCTTGGGCTGGCTTTGATATTTCCATCGTTCGTTCGTCTGCTATGACCTGGACTACATCTAACAGACCTAGACTGGAGGTCAGTAGGAATCAAGAGAGAGGAGAGGACAGGAGAGGAGAAGGAGAAGGAGAAGGAGAGGAGGAGGAGAGGAGAGGAGAAGGAAAAGGAGAAGGAGAAGGAGAAGGAGAGGAGAGGAGAGGAGAGGAGAGGAGAGGAGAGGAGAGGAGAGGAGAGGAGAGGAGAGGAGAGGAGAGGAGAGGAGAGGAGAGGAGAGGAGAGGAGAGGAGAGGAGAGGATAAAAAAATCTGAAAAAGGGACAAAAGTGAATATTTCTATTTTCTCTCACATACCAACACTCATTAGGGTGCCATTCCCTCCCCAGCACTAAAAGAACTGAGACCAGCTTTGCTCTGTCAGACTGCTTATTAAAACATTACATATTCACACTTCTGTAGAACAGAGTCTTAATGAGGATGGAGGAAAACTCCTACAGTTTGTCCTCACCTTATGACAAACTATAGGATATAAGGTGTAGCTGAAATAAAAAGGTACCCTATAGTCTGTGCTTAAATTCTCAAGAGACAAGCTTTTGGTGCAGAAAAAAAATAGGATATTGGATTTTAAATACAGCATAATGTGACAAAATACAGAATAAAGATGTCTTTTTTCCTTGATTCTCGTAAACTACACTATGGCCTGGCAGATGGGTTGTTGTTGTAATCACTAGTTCCAGTTTCTCATTTTTTGTCTTGCTTGATGAAAAGTTGAAATTCTACTGTTGGATATCAAAATCAATTTGTTAACAATACTGAAGCCTCTGGAAGATAGTTGTGGCTATTTTCAGTGCTTTATACTTCAGTTTTAGTGTGTTTACAGTTTAAGTGAAAACTTATCAGATAACAGTCAAATCTTTTTAAAAAGTGCCTTACTTCACATCAAAAACAAACATACACACCTTACCAACATTCCCACCAGTAAAGAAAAGTCTGGTGGGTTGTTAGTGTAATTACATCTAAATGAGCTTATCTCATGACAGCTGAACCAACTAGAGATGGAAAGCTGCTTCACAAACAACACAGGGAAAGTGATGACATGAGATCTGTAAAAATCTGCCGCACTGATTCATCAATTGGAGAAAGCAGCTAAGAAGAAGTTAAACAAATGCCCTATTGCAAAAAAACAAAAAGTGATAAAGTTAATGTTAAAATGTAGATAGTTAGGCAGATAAATCGATCTGAATAGACAGATCTTGTTGCTAATGTGCATAATATTTAACTTATGGACTAATTTGTGTAAAGGAACAAATGCAGGGTGATAAAATAAAGAAATGCACTCTAATTGAAACTTGTATAAACGCTATTTAAGCCCCCAAACAAGTGTAGAAAGTTAGTTGATGGATAAAGCTTGGCCACTGCATGGGAATTTAACTGCATTTTAAATGTGCTATAGCTTCCAAAGACAGCTCACAACTGTTTCTCAAAACATGTTTTTGTGTGTAGAGTAATACAGCCAAGCTCAAATTTCTCTCGTCCCTTCAAGCGCAAAATACAAAAGGCCTGGGCTGCCACTACCTGATTCAATCAAGTGTGTTACATTGTATACCCATGGGCAACAAGGCGACTTGTATTTTAATTAATAATGTAATACCCTGGTCTCAAAGGCCTGGCCCTTGGCATTCTTGCTGCTTTTTTTTTTTGTAAATACTCAAAAGATCCCAGCATAGATGCTGGGAGCCTTTTTCTGCACATTCAAACTCATGCAACTGGATTTTGATACATTGTGCTTGAAACAAACACTCCAGCATTTTCAAGCATTATGTGAGTAAAAAGAAACATGTTTTGTTGCATTAGGTGATAGCTCAGGAACCAAGGAAAGTACCCTGTGGCACATGTCATCATTTAGGTATATATGAATAAGAAGAAAAGTGTAAAATTGATCATAAAAAGCAAATGAGAAATAAGTAGAGATGAGACGGGAATAAGAAAATCCTATGTAAGCAGAGTACATGGTATAAATGAAAGTTAATGTTAAGGGCTATGAAAACAGAGACATGGCCGTGGGTGCTATGTTGTGAGGAATAACAAGCACAGTCAAGGGTAAACTCACGCTTCTTTGGAGATTCTGGACCGGAAAGAAGCCTGAGGGAGCTCAAGGGGCTTGTAGGATACAGGCTGTGTTCAACCTTTCTTTGCAGAGACACACACACCAGAACAACAGGGAATGATGGCACTTTTACAGTATCCCATGGGAATTACTGACTCATTTGTTCACACATAAGAAAAATGTTAACTAAACCGATAAAAGAATGCCCTGCCTTTCTCACATTTAGTCAGGGAAAACATCAGAAGAGACTGATGTGCAGCAGTAACGTGTGCTATGTTTTTAGCCACAGTGGTTAAAGATTTCATTTTGATCTAACAGATGTAACTTAAGACAGCAAATATATTTTCATATGCAAGAAAACTCCAAAGGCAAGTCAGTAATCTTCGTCAGCATTTTACCTGTTGTTTTCTTATTTTAATTGTCATATTGTTATGCTATAACAGTTAAGATATTAAAGAAATAACTCTAAAATATATTTTCTTCAATCACAAATGGAATGTTTCTAATAACAAATGTTTTAATTAGCTAACATGAGCACAGCCACAAGTAAATCTAAAGTGATTATTCCTGCCCTCAGAGAAAGGCTGTCTCCCTGTGCTCTGTCAAAAGGTCAATTATGGCCCCAAACCGGCATGCAGTGACAGTGACCTGGAAGCGCTACTGATGACCCCACATCCAGGGGCCCAAAAGAGTTGATCATCTAACATGCAGGCTGCCTGGAGCCATGGAAATCTGACATTTGTCCTTATTCAAATGAACACAAACAATATGCATTTCATGCCTCTACCTAACCTGTGCCAAATCTAAGGCATAGGGACCAGCAGTCTTAATGCATTGTCCTCCAGTCTAAGTTTATGCCCTTCCTTGTGAATCCAGCCGCACAGCAATCACACACAGAGCCTGCAGTAAGAGCAGGCAGCAAAAAGGCACCATCTTCACTGGCAACACTGGTCATTATAGTGGTAGTCTACAGTGCCGGGGTCACAAATTGAAATGAGGTCATACAGAAAAGCAAAATGTTAAGGGTAAGAAGAATTCAAGTCGTTTGCACTGCAAAATAAGTCACGACAATCTTTTCGACATTCTTCAGTTGATTCCAACTGTCACTGAAATTTTTTAATAAATAGAAATCTTTTAAGTGGCTGCAGTCGATATTTTTTATAATAACAAGGGATCAAATGACTATGTGTAATGTTAAAGGGGTCACTTGTAGATATGGACCCACAGAAAATGATAATTCAACTCTTCCAGGAGCCCTCAGCTCTGCAGTGCTTTATAATGTCATTCAGCTCATTGTTTAGATTTTCTACCCCACAGCTTTACTGCTGTGATCCATTCTCACAATGTCTTTTTCAGACAAAGGAGCAGGGAATTGTTTTTAACAAAAAAAGCATTAAAAATGCACCATACACTGCTTTACCAGCACCATATAGGCAGATAAAGCAAGCAACAAGCCAGAGAGCTCATCCAATAAATGCACATTTTTGCTCCCTGGCAGTAGGATACATAAATAGGTAACTGTTAGAAAACTTCACAGTGTCAGAAACTAAGTTTAAGGGTTTAACTGTGATGATTTTCTATTTTTTTCTTACTATGAAGCAATACAATGATAAGACCAACAACTAAAGATGCATTAGCCTCACTTTACTTTCCAACATTCCTTGAAAACTCCTTAGATCTTCAAAAATTAACCACCAAAAATATACATTATAACTGTATAATATCATTTGGAGTTCTAGTGTAGATTTGCAGCACTAGGATAGTTTATGTGATCCTTTCAAAATAAACTGCAGTGCCCATGTTCACACAGCAATGAAGAACCATGTCAAGTGTTGTTGTGGTATGGCTCATTCATGAACAGTTTTTAGACAATAGGGGCGTATTTATAGTGCAGAGGAATAAGCTTTATACCAAGGTTTTTGGACACACTATTCGTATTTGTTGGCTTTAGTGTTTTCACGGGATTTTTGAGAAGAAAATGCAATGGAAAAAGTCACCAGATTCGTAAAATACAAAGAATATCTTTATCCATATATGTATCCTTTTGTGCTGAGTCCAACATGAGTCCATTTACTACACTCAAGTAAAAAGCTTTGCAAAAACACCTCTATAAGAAGGTTATTGCCGTAACACCGGTGTATACACAGTAAATTCCCCCTGAATAGCACTTGCCTGGAGCAACACCTACTGTAGTAAATGTTTATCCATGTGGACTTCCCATCTCATGCTGTTTTGTCTGTGTGTGCAGAAGGTAGTGGCCTGGCCTGGAACTGTATGACACCGAGCAAGGGCTCGCATGTCTTCAGGGTGTTCCACAGAGCATGATCATGAAAAGCAGAAACATGAAGAAAACTGCAAAAGGTTGAGCCGTGGAAACGTCTTTCTTCTGCACGTCAGTTAATTTCCTCTTTTTCCCTTTGGTTCCACATCACTTTTCTATTATGTTTTGAACACAGTGAAAACATAATACAAATCATGCTGCTGGAAGAAATCTAATCATTACACCCTCAAATGAAAAAATGGATACCAGTGAAAAATGTACGGGAATTGTTATTTTTCACATTCTAATTCACATCACAAGGAACCGAAAAGAAACACGTGCTGTATATCAGATTGGTTTGGTGCCTTTTGCCCCAAGCCATGCAGCACACACTGATATTAGTTTTAAATACAGATTGCTGGCAATAATAGAACAGAAGAGTCCATGCCTGCCACATGGGCCTGGTCTGGAAGTGCTTCACATTGCCAGCTTACCAAGACAGCTTCAATCAAAAAGCACAAATAAATGTAGTTCTTTGGGCTCTGTCAACTGTAAACTGTTATTGATCCCAACAAATGAAATTTGTTCACGTTGATCGATCAAACATATTATCTGTGTTTTCCAGTCTATTACCAGCAAGTGGAAACTCAGGAGGCATCAATAAATAGAGTTGGGTCACCCCGGGTAGATTCCTTTCAAGCTAGAAGCGCTGTAAAAACAGGCGACCAAACATAAGTACTTGTACTTAAAGGTAATGGACCTGCATCATGACTAAACGCTAAGTGCCTGGGGTGTCTAGATGTGGAAAGCACTTCTGTAGCACCTTCAAGGTCTAGAGGCACTTGTGTATGTACTGTATACTTGCCCTCATCTCTTCTGCCCCTGCTAATACCCCCCCATCCTCACTCCTCTACATACAAAAGCCTTCCAGCTGGCACCCAATGCCTGTACTTGGCAGGTCGGAGGGAACATGAGAATTAAACCTATATCGCCCCAGTTACCAGTTCTCAAATATCAGTGGAGTCCAGCACTTCACCAGGGACTAGTGAAAGGAAAGCATGTCAGTGGAACAAAAAGCTCCTTCTGGCAATGCTCCACTCAAATGTGCTCACTGCCATTACAGGAGTAAAGTTTTTATGAGGAATTACAGTAGGTACAAACGATCACATGGAGAAGGGATCCGTCTGAAAGTTGGATCATAAAGCAGTGTGCCTTAGATTTGTGTGAGATGCTGTTTCATGGACAACATGTACCTGGAAGGGAAGCAGACAGACATAATCCAGCTGCCTTGCTATTTATTGTTTTTCTGCTGAATTCTGCAGAATTGGTTATGAGAAATGCAGAGAGCTAGTCTTTATCCACTGCACATGAGGAAATGCACTCAAAGTGTATTTAAATAAACTAATGCAACAGGCCTACAATAAATCCAACATTTATGGATGCTATGATGTTTAGTTCAAAATGCTTTCAAGAGGTGCTGAATGAACTTTTTGGCAATGTGGGAGGCTATACTTTGTGGAGTTGCACTGTGTTATTGTGAACAGCTGATAAAAACTGTGAATAAAATCCTAAAAATACACTTCATCATTTATGTCTGTGCAGATTCTCATCATCCAGGTCATGGGAATTGTAGGAGCTTCAGGTAAAGCAACTGGACTTCTCTTTTAGATGGTTTCAGAGCTGAACTAAAAGAGAAGTCCAGTTGATCTTTACTGAAACTCCTAGTGCCTCATCATGGACTTGGAACATGTGTTGGAGTCTTTCCAAAATACCTAACATGAATTGACCTTTTAACCTTAAAGTTACACTCAGTCTTGTAGATATTTTTGGCAAAGACTGTACACATCCTCTTGCTGTTGTGCTGCAGTGAAAATGTGTAAGATCAGGGAAACAACGTGTTTATTCAATCAATACATCTCATAAAACCACTGGTATTTTATATAGGAAATATAATGACATGTGAGATTTCTCTGTTTTCTGAGTTATTATGCTCTATTGTTCCTGTGTGAGATTCAGACACCTGGGCCAAACTTAACAAAACCATTCCCCTCTGTTCTTTCACATTTCTTCAGACTAACAGGAGAGTGACAGCTTGTGCACAAACCAAGGGCAGCCTTACCAGGAATCAGAATATCCACCCCTCTACAGTGATAGAGCAGCTCTGATAGCTCCTTTATTATGGAAAATTATTTTAAACAGCATAAAACGGCGGAGGCTCATTTTTTCCATGTTTCTGCCACTATCACTCCAGCTATTGATAAGATGTCTAAATTTATTGCAGAATAATTCTGCAGGAAAAGAGATAAAAGGTTGCTGAATAAAATATGAGGCGAAGGCTGTAAATTGTAGCAATGCATATCATTTCATTCAAATGTAGGACGCAATTACCATCTGCTACACTCATCAGTCCCCTCCTTTATGACTTAATTATATGTTTAATGCTATCAGATCAAGGAAAGGGCAAAACAGATGAATGAGAGAGAAAGAGAAAAGATTCCGCAACAAGACAAAAGGCAGATGAAAAGTAACATAAAAGGATGGAATTGATTTCATTCACCAGGAAATAGAAAAAGTTAATTTAGATACAATGTTCTCTCATCTCCTGTGCCTTTGTAAGATAATAAACCCCGTGTGTTGCCAATTGGTCCCATACCAGTCAAACAAAAGAAGTCAAGTTCCTCAAAACTGAAAGTCTTCCTGTGTTAATTTGAGAAGATAGCAACTTGGTGGATCATTCAAGTTGTTATATGGTCATTACAATAATTTCATCCCATACAGTTCTCTCCATGACATCGGTGCATTATCTGAGTCATATCAGTCAAGACTGTAGCAGGTTGAGGCTGGTGAGTCATAAAGGCTACATCATAAAACGATGCGTATCACTAGTAACTTCTGTGCTCAAATTTACCATGGAAGATGGAGAGGTTTATGACATTTGCACATTTTATTTACTCTTTCCTTTTGTATTTTATGCAATTCACACTCCTTTGTTTTACCGCAGTAACACTAAACACACCATATTCTTCATTCTGTGTGAGTCCATTGCCGGGGTTAGAATGAAACTTCATAATACTGAAACTTTTTGTTTGGATGCAAATCATGTACGGCAGTGTTCACAAAGAAAACTGGGGTTGTCCAAATGGCTGTGGGGTAAAAAGCTAGCCAGTGGGCATCCCAGGTGCCAGCGGGCACTGTCCTAACTGTGTACCTTTGGCCAGAACTCATTATAGGGTGACATTTAGGACTGCTGCTGTCCATGCCAAGTCAGCCCTCTGGATTGAGACAAATTATGTAGTTATTTTTTATGTCAGACATTAAGCTATATCCAGTGGGAGCCAAATCAGTATCACCTTCATGTCACCTGGAAAAAAAAAATGACAAAGGCTGTGGACTTCTTAAACAGGGACATTATTCAATTTGGTGAAATATTCTGGCTTTACAAATCAAGATTGTAATGGATTATAGCCTGACTTGTAGACCTAAACATCAAACTCACAAAATAGATGATAAAGTGCGAATCAGCTTGATTTTTTTTAATTCAAAATTCTTCTTATGATATTTATTTGTTACTTCTTGAAGACATACTGTGGCTTGAGCAAAATAAAAGTCCCCTTCAGCTGTTTCCAGCCCATTTCTCTTTCTTTGGATCCAAGCAAGACACAGACCTTTAAAAAGCAAATTGTTCACCTCTATGCTCCGGAAGATACCAGTTTTGTCTTTTTACTTTGAGACACTGTCTCTAATTTACCACGGAGAAAAAAAACATTGTGTTTAGAAAATTGCCCAAAAATTACTATAAATTCATTACTAATGGATCACAAGGGCTTTAACAACAAGGACTATACAGGTATCATTGCGATACTTTTCATATTTATCATAATTTAAGAAAAAAAATCAAGACATCTTTTAGAAATAAATACTATTTAGAGGGTGCATGGCAGTACTTTATAGGCTAGATTTGTTTGTGTGTTTATTTCTACTTGTATATGTTCGGAAAAATGAAAACTACAACTAGAGTCCTTGTAGATTCTTTCCTGAAGTCTAGAGGATCATAAGCCCACCACATTGTGCACAACATGAGCAGAACTAAAGCTCCATCTTGTGGGCTAAAACAAGTACAGCAAAAGCACAGTCAAGTGGTTTCCAGGTTTTCCATTTATAGCTTTGACTGTACTTACATTTACATCAACCCTAGAAATAATCAAATACATGAAATATATTTAATGTCAAATAAGACATTCATTAAGTCAGTGAGTAGAATGATACATGTCCTGTCTGAGGAAAATCTAGTAAAGCAATCAGTAAAGGTTTTATGATACTCTCATTTAGTGGCAGAAACAGTAATAATTTGAGAATCCTGTGAATATATCAAACAGCTAAACACAACAATTAAACACAGATGAAGCATACAAAGCATGAAATATATCAAAGATGTTTACCTGCTTTATATTATCAGGCAAATTATGGCTAATTTCTCGTTTGATGTATTGAGAGTAAAGCTTTCCTATGATGCATAAGCCGGGGGTATTTTCCACACAAACTTCAAGATGTAACAAACAGAAATAAACGGGATATAATTGATTATAAGTTAATTGTGCAAAGGTCTCACTGATGGGAACCATCTGTCAAAAAAAGCTGTACATCCACTAATTCTAATCATAATTAATTAAATGGGGAACAAATTACATACATCATAGTTAGTACAGGGGGGAAACTACCGCAGGAACTGTTATGAAACAAATTAGCTTTAACAATGAAAGAAAATTACATCACATAACTAAATATTATACTCGTTTCCGCAAGCCATATTTCTTAATGAATTCTCTAATTAATTTAATTCACACAATGTGCATAATTTGGAGCTGAAAATGTCAGTGGGTCAGACTTAACCATATTGTTGCTGGCTGTCTATTTCAACGAGTGCCATATTAGCACAACATGACCTCTATGGAAATTACACAGACCAACTGTTGTAATTTTAATTCCAGGGTCTAATTAACATGTTCCAAAGATATCATACAAGTACATTTAGCTCATTTTACACATGCCGGTGTCAATGTAAGATTTCCATTTGCCTTAATTTTGTGTAATCCCTTTGATGGGAAACGTCATGTCAGCTTATGCTACAGATGTCAGTTATGACAAAAAGGCTATTATTTTTTCATGCTTCTTCTATTAAGTGCTGAACTTTCTTGTCAGGGTGACTCACCGCTCTCAAAACTCTGGACTGGTGGAGATGCGAGCGTTCACAGACACCATGACTGAGCTCATTCAGCGAGCACTTACATGTAAATTACAACGCTGTTTCTAACAGAGGCGGGCATTTTTAGCTTCCGCTTAGATTTTTCATCCCAATTACTCACTCTGTTGTATTGAGGTCAACAGGCACAATCAAAGTTAGAGTATGTCAACTCTAGAGTGAAAGAATATCCCATAGTTCAACATTAATGATCTTAAGCAGTGGAGGACTGCGGCTGGGATCATTTTCAAGAGGGGTTTTCACTCTGTAAAGAATATTTTTTACCCTCAGAGACCCTCTGAAGGACCATCTGCTTTAGGGTGCAGGGGCAACACAAAATATATCAACTCAATGCAGTGAATGTTTAAGCTACAGATATGAAATTAAATAGAAATTATCACTTACAAAGGCTTAACTGTTGAGAATTAGGGCTTCAATTAGTGCCAACTTTCATTATTAATTAATTTGCTGATAATCTTCTCAACTCATTAATTAACTGTTGGTCTAAATGTCTGATAATATTGAAAAAGTCAACCACAGTTTGTTTTTCTGACCCACAAACACACAGCCAATCCTCATATTTGAAAGGCTTCAATGAGAGAGCAGCATTTGTGCTTCTAATTGTATTTGAAACAGCTGATAAATTATCAGAATTCTTGTAGGTTTTCTGTCCACTGATCAATTCGTGGACTGCTCTGCTGTGTGTTTTACATGCGAGACACACACAGACCTGTTTGTGTGCCTATTGTTTCACTACAGGTACTGTCTATCACCTCTATATTGCTAGTGCTTCCTATTTAGTTCAGATGAAATACAATCAAATTTACCAAATGATGCCATCGTGAGTGTGACTGCAGAAATCGGTGCATAAATGAATAAATTGCCCAGTGGAGGGAGCATATAAGCTTGCACATGCATTGCAAGGCTCGGGGGCTATCCTGAGGCCAATCATTTAGCTAACACGCTAATGAAAGTGTGTGTAGTGTGGCTAAGGGCAGCCACCATGGGAGGTACCACTCCCCTCCCTGCTCATGTTGGGGACTGTTAATAGGCTGGATGGAGCCAATGGTACTCCCAAGAGAGGCCTGCTGATGAAGAGGAAAACCTGTCGTTGCCTCCACTAATCACTGCCTAATGGCCGCAGGAACACAGGTTTAACAAATGTGATTGCACATGTGTGTGCCGGCACACCGCGGAAATACTGCAGTTTTAGGGTATTGGTAGTCTCAATAAAATGTTCACTGGGGAATGTATTCAGTTTCTGTTCTGTTCTTTGCGGCCAATGATATTTGGCAAAATTGAAATTTGTTTGTTTGCTTTTTTCCATGTCTTTAAGGTACAATCTATAATCTAAATGTAAATTGAACTGGAATCTGCTGTCACTCTCAGGCTAAATGTCTTGTTTTTAGGCCTGCCTGAACAAAAAAAAACTTCAAAACCTTGTGAACTGCTTTGATAATCGGTTTATAATTTCAGTGATTCTTTGAGCAAAACTGCCAACAATTTCCCTGGTTCTAGCTTTTCCAATTCTGCTTTTTGTTGTTTCATATCCCAGTGCTGAATATGTTTTAGTTATGACCTGTTGGCAGCGCAAAGGCATTGGTTTATTTTCATCAAATAAACCAATAATGAAAAAACTTTTAGAGCCCTAAAATAGATGCAGCATGTAATATTTTATGAAATTCTATTTGTCCTTCCTAACACAGGGATTGAATAAGTACTTGTTACTCCAACACACAGCATCTTTACAACAGAATGGACATTATAAAGCAACCGAGTAGGCTACATACAGTATTGAAAATGATGATGGGCAGATGGAGAATGCGATCATAGACCAGAAACCCCAACCTAGTCTCTCAACCAAGTCACATATCTGCAATGCATAGAGTTACTGAGGTTGTCGATGCTTGTGGACAGTTGCCTCACTCTTCCTGAAGGTTTTGGCAAAGTTTAGGGGACGGGATCACATTATTGGACACGTCCACGTCCTTTCTACAGCCTTAACTGACATGCCAACATCATCATCTTCACCATCATCAGTGGCATTATGTCATTTTAAGCTGAATTTAAAGGCAGCCTTTTGTCCTCACTGATCACATCACTGTGTGTCTGTGTACTGGTCACTGTGAGATCACTGTCCTCTAAAGCCACACCTGATCAGGGTGTGGATAAACTCAACTGTGGTTGAGAGTTGGTCACCAGCTGGACAACACAAAAAAATGTTGTTTTGTTGTCTTGTCTCATCATGATGACAGAAAGGGAAGAGGAAAAAGGAGTTTGCATGATCAGTGCGAATGTTTTAATTTTCCTTTAGTGGTCATGCAATAAATATATAATAATATATATAATAATGCTTCAATTATGTCAATTCAAAACAACTTTTTATTAAAAGAACAACAACCTGGAGTTAGCGTATGAATTGAACAAGTCAACTTTGGGTTCAGTGACCAAACAGTGTAAAGAGAATTTATGAGAGGTAGGCTCTAACTATCACCACTGACGTTGTCTTAAATAATTTATCACGATGCGTATTGTAAAAAATAAGCTCTATATTCATGGATCATCTAAACTGAATACAAGCTTGGCCACAGTAGGAATGTTGTTTGACAACAGCGCCTGTACACTTGAGATTAAACGCAGTAGTAAATCCCGTTCTGCATTTTAAGGTGTGTCACACAAGACATACCTGCTTTTGATAGTGGAACTTCAATAGCGCATGATCTTAGACCAGTCCTCTCAATAAAAGGTTAAAAAAAAAAAACTATGATGTAAGAACCACAACTAAGTCAATGTCAAACTGCACATTCATTTTATCCTGTAGGTTCCACTGATTGTTCTGTTTGGTTGTAATTTTCAAGTGTAAAGTGAATATGTAACCCAGAGTTACATATTCTGAGTTATCTGTTTAAGACCTCCTAGTTCTTCTTAAAGATATTTTGATGCAATAATCAAACTGAAGTCTTCACTCTGAAGACATGTCCAAAACAAAAGTCAAATAAAGGTATGCTCAGTTGCTTTTGACATAAAATGTTTATTCACATCACACGGTCCTCGTACACACATTGCTTCAGTTGCCATGGAAATGTGGCTGGTTGAACTTTCCATGACCTTGGACTTTATTTTCATCTAATTCTGGAGCTTTTCAGAACTCTTGGCCTTGGAAACAACAGCTGATACGGAAATTTAGAGCCTTTAGCCGTATCACACTGTACCAAACAGCAGGATGTCTCCAGAATGATATCTAATAAGGAAACAACTTGAACTAAATGTACTCAGAATCAAGTTTGAATGTCTGTTTCCATGGCAGTCTACAAATATGGAACGTGTAATTTGTTCAAAAACTCCAGAGGAGTGTGTGGGCCTTAAGCTGAGATTGTGTTTCCAGAAACTTCGAAACAGCGGTTAAAAAACAAACTCACAGCAAGGTTCCTTTAGTAGCTGTTCTGGATCTATTGCAGATGTTCCAATGAAAGAAACAATCAATATGTATAGTATGCATATTAGTAGCCATTACATGGGTAAACCTATTTCAATGTGATGCATATTACTTTACATATACTGGAATTACAATAACTGATGCATCTTAATATTGCAGCTGCTAAAGCTGGGGTTTTGTTGCTTTATTTACTGCTGGGATTATATCCTAGGGATCAATAAATAAATAAAGCCCAACCTTAGCATATAATGATACATCATCATTTATTTATTGATCTAATTAATATTATAATCTCAGTCTTTTAAGTAAAGTTACCATAGACTATGAAAGTTACCAGAAAATGGTAGTAGAGTAAAATGTAGCTATAATATGTAGTTGAAAATTTACCCACTGACCAAAACAGACTGTTTGGGACGTGGACACCGGAGCTGTAGAGGAGATAGTGGCAGTGGATCCTTTGGGTTCTGTAGGATGCTGAGATTGGGGCCTAGACAGTGCACTGGGATCTTGTTCATGTTCCTTGAGCTGTCCCTGAGCAGATTTTGGAAAAACCAGCACCTTCGATTGTAAGCATTGCCATAGGAGGACTTGCTCAGCTTGCTATAGTTTGTAGATGGGTGTTCAAAGTAACAGCAAAACATTGCAGTAAAAGGAAATGATCAATGTTATTCTTTTTACCTGTCAGTGGTTTTTAATACTGTGGCTCTTTGGTGTATATTCAAGTAAAGTACCTAAAAGTTGTAAACACAGTAGCTTACTTGAATACATCAGAATCAGATCAGAACTAGTTTTAGCCCCGAGTTGATTTTTTACAAGCTTTGCTGCATAACAGTAAACACTAGCATATAGTAAAACTTTTTGAAGAAGGATAAAACATAAAAAGGAAGTGTAACTCTTACTGTTTACCGAAAATAGACAGTAAGAGCTGCACAACCAAAAGGAGCAAGTGTACCAAATCTAAGCACTTAAAAAAAGTAATAAAAAGTATTTGAAATATTTCCAGTGTGCAGGAATATGTAAATTATTCACCTGAGAACAATAGTAAAATGTACTTTGTGGATACAGCTAAAATAGAAAAAGCACAAAAAATAGCATATCATGTTAAAGAAAAAGAAGATGTAAAATAAAAAATAGAGGGTAAAACCATAAAAACAAGGTCAATAATAATAACAACAAAAATAATTTAAAAAGTAAATAAAAACAATAAATTAATAAAATAAATAAGTAATTAAATAGGGGTAAATAACAGAGAATAAAACAGGTGAATTAAGTATGCTATCACATCGAAGCATGAAATAAAATAAATCAATATAACAAGCACCAATGGATACAGAAAAACTGGCAAAAGCACAAAAAATTCCATATCAAAATAAAGAAAAAGAACAAGTAGAATGAAAGAAAATAGAGGACAAAACCATAAAACAAGATTAACTATAATAATAATAATAATAATAATAATAATAATAATAATAATAATAATAATAATAATAATAATAATAATAATAATAATAATATATTAATAATAATAAGTAATAGTAAATCAATGAAACAAATAAAAAATAAAGGTAAAGAAGAGAAAATAAAACAGACAAATTAAATAGACAATATCCCATAGAAGCAATAAATAAAATAAATTTGTATAACAAGCACCAATGGATACAAATAAAATAGCAAAAGCACCAAAAATGCCTTATCATATTTTTTAAAAAGTGCAAAAAAAGAAATTTGAGGGTAAAATTATTTTAAAAATATTACTAATATCATAAATAATAATAACAAGAAGTAATAGTAAATCAGCTAAATAAATAAGGGTAAAACAGAATAAAATTGAGAATTAAACAGACACATAACAGCAAGTAATAAAAATGGGTTTTAAAAAGTGAACGTACAACAACGCATTTTTTAACTCTTACTGTAATTTTCCGCTACATCCTGCTGTTCAATGTGAGAAAACGATTAAAACTAGAATTTTTTTGTTATTCTGTATCAACCTAAAACTTTACCTGATCCGCCTCTACCTCCACGCCTCCTCCTCCTCCTCCTCCTCCTCCTCCTCCTCCTCCATGTGTCGTCTCGTGTACTTCTTCCTGTCCGTCCGTCCAATCAGCTGCCGGCCTGACTGGAAGTCTCTTGCTACGTCCTCAAACCAAACCGTGTCAGTCAGAGTTAAAGTTGTGGCGTGGACGGTTCCTGTGACGACGCTGACAACTTTTGGCTAAACTTTCTTCCTTTTCTCTTACCGAGGAGGGAATTCTTCGACAGACGTGATGTCTCCGGGCGGCTGGACGTGACCCGGTATGGAAACATTGTCCTGTGCTTCTGCGGAGCTCCACGGGACCCCGCTGTGGCTCTGATTGACACCGACTACCACCGCTGCTGCCCCGGGTAGTATCTGTAGCATGCCACGCAGGCAGCTAACTTCTCTAGAAGCTAGAAAAGTTTGCCTGCAGCTGAAAAGTATGACTCTTTGAGGTGTTTTTATGGGTTTGTTGTTGTAAAAAGGTGAGAATGATGAAGGTTAGAAGATACTTGAGGGGCAGTGGGAGGGTCCTGGCGTTTGTGTTCGTCGCCTCTGTCATCTGGCTGCTGTTTGACATGGCCGCACTCCGGCTGTCAATAAACGACGTGAACAGCCAGCTGCTCAAGGAGCGAGTCATAAGGGAAAGAGAGGTGCTCAAGCAGGAGTCCAAAGTGACACACCTCATGAAGAGGGGCTTCAGACACCCTGTGCAGAGGGTGGACTGGACGGTCGCACAGGATGGGAAAGAAGCCCTCAACTCCAGCATCAAACTGGCCCAAGTGTACAGACACAAAGGCAGAAACTCTGCCAAAGAACAAAGAGCAGTTTCTAAACCTACTCATGCCCTAAATCATAGTGTCACGCCAAAGCAGGCCGCTCCTGCTAAGAAAAAAGCAGTAAACCTGGATCTAAATGTAACCCAAGTGCCACCAGGTGTTCAGGAAAACAAAGCAACCTCAAAGATTGGACTCCATAAAATTGCTCTGGACAGAAAGGATTTAACGATAAAAGACGAAGGTGAACCTGCCAAGAATGGAACAAAAGTGAGCCAGCTTCAGGCCGAGGAGTCACGCCCTGTTAAAACAATGCCTCACCAATCTCCCAACAAGGATGTGAACATAAAGAAGGAAAAAATAGACAAGGGGCAGGTCAGGATGACTGACAACAGTAATCTGAATGCACAGAGGGATTCCCTGAAGCCTACAATCAGTGCCAAAGCAGGGAATAACTCCTCCGCTGTCAGGGAACCAGGTGTCCACAAAGTGCTTTCTCTGGATGTGACTTGGGCTCCTAGAGATGCTAACGCTGTGGGCCAGTTTGGTCAGGCAGCGCTGGTTAATAGCAACGAAGACGCAGAGGTGAGGAGGAGATGGGACGAAGGCCATTTTAACGTCTACCTCAGCGACCAGATCCCGGTGGACCGAGCCATCCCAGACACCAGGCCGGAGATGTGAGTCTTCTCCCTGCATGTTTCATCTCAAGCCGCTCTGAACGCAACGCTGAGCTGTACTTGTGTTTTCCAGGTGTGCGCAGAATATGGTCCACGATGACTTACCTTCCACCAGCGTGATTTTCTGTTTTGTGGATGAGGTGTGGTCGACGCTGCTGCGCTCCGTACACAGCGTGCTCAACAGATCTCCTCCACACCTCCTCAAAGAGATCATTCTGGTGGATGACTTCAGCACTAAAGGTAACAGTGTTCTGAAGGCTTCATATGGAAATGGGGTCAACACGAGGTGAAAAACTGTCTTGACGCTGATTGTCACGAATTCGCATCATACCACTTTCATTCAGACTGCAGCTGAGATAGCGCATGCCTTCTCCAGGTTTGTGCATATTCAATACATACCTTGGAACATTTTACAAGCACTGGTTTCTCATAGGACTGGTTGGAGCAAGTATTATATATCTGTTATTATTGTTATATATCTGTTCAATATGTAATAGACAAATTAACAATACCCACTTAATTTAGCATCAGCTGGAAAGCAAAAGCACATAAAATTATATTTTTTATATAATTGTAAATAAATTCGTGCGTAAAGGCGTTAATGACCAACCAACTGAATGACCTGTCTTTTTATTTATATTAGTCGTATTCGGTATGCCAAAATTTGATCAAAACTACCAGCATAATCTGCAAAATGATCCTCCAATTCATCATTCAACCTAAACACAGAAGCCAAATTACTGTAGTGTTATTCATAACTGGCTAGTAATTACAATTCTGTCTTTTTGTGATGAGCTGTTTCTGCAAACTGTTAGGAAGTTTTTGTTAAATCGATGCTTTATATCCATAATGAATAATGAATCATTGATGATTCAATTATATATCGAATAGAATAGAATAGAATAGAATAATACTTTATTAATTCTTTACAGGAAATGACTTTGTTACAGCAACATGTTAACACACAGACAGCCCACAAACCTGACAGAACACCATCAGTATGACCATATACATAGTATATAAGTTAGAAAAAATTCACAAAGTTAAAACATATGCACAGCATTTAAATCATAGGTTAAAATATTAATATGAATTGGAAAGCCTGAGTGCATCTGGTAAGAAGGACTTCCTGCTGCACTCAGACCTGCACTGAAGGGGGATGAGTCTGTGGCTGAATGTACTCAGCTAAAACACCTCCAGACTGTTTAGTGGGTGAGAAGCATCGCTCATAATAGAGTTCAGTTTCCTGAGCATTCTCACCCCAACCACCTGTTGTTAACAACTGGTAACATTGTTAGCTTCCAATCGTCCATATTAGGTTCTATTTGGTATCTTAAAACTGGTTTCTGGTACTGCAGCTCAGATTTCTTGTAATTGATTTATCTGTTAAATACTCCTCTGATTAAGCAACAAACTGTTTAGTGCATGACATAGTACAATTGAACAGTGCTGAAGTCAAAGACACTGCAGAGAAATGTAAAATACAAGATGTCTACTTACACTTATCATCGGGACAGAGTGAGATTTGAACAACTCCAGCACAAATTTACATTTTACTTATGTCAAATCCAAATTAAATAGTAGCTGCAACTCTACCAAATTAAATGCAACACAAAAGAAGCACAACAGAAAGTAAAATGCAACAAATGCGATGTTTTTTTAATCATAGTAGTACCAGGTGGTCTCTTTATTGAATACATTACACAAGGTGCACTAGTCTTGTTTATACAGATACAGCATGGTCATGGCAAGCTCCTCTGGGGTGGAAGAGGATATTATTGGTAAAATCATTGATTCATTTACTGTAATTAATCGATAATTCCTCCGGTTGTTTCAGCTCTACTGAACACACACACAAGCTATTATCAGAGATCCTCTCATTATTTGAAACTTGGTACTTGACACAAATGTAGCCTCCATGTTAATGCTGATTATTATATTCACTCCTATGCGTTATTCTTTTAACCATTTCTCTGCTAACAGTGAAACTCGCTTGCAGTAGTTTTAATACTTGCTTTCATTTTGGCAGATTATCTGAAGGAGCAGCTGGATAAATACATGTCCCAGTTTCCAAAAGTGCGAATCATCCGTCTCAAGGAACGTCAGGGTCTGATCAGGGCCAGGCTGGCTGGAGCTGCTGTTGCCAAAGGTAAGCACAGTCAAGCTGTGTCTCGAGTATGTATAAAGGTAAAAAATAAAAAAAGGACATGAATGAAAGGATGTGTCCCACAAGAAAGACAGATGTAGACAATAACAAAATTGATACGACTATGGCAAAACTTGCGTACTACACTGTAAAGAACTGCTCATTATTTATATTTATGTACATTCCTATATGTCCATACACAGGGTTAATAAACTACATACCTGGGTTCAAATGTCAATAGCTAAAAGAGGCTGATACTGTAAAACTGAGTCACTTAAAGGCAGATATATTCATTGTATATCCATCTGGTATCTCCTTGTGAGTTGTCGGCTGTATGTAGAGGAACATGCAGTTTATGGGCTATGTTTGTTCAGCTTTTGTACTTCCAGATGAGCCAATGACATAAGTCGTATGTAAATATCTAAGTTGAAGAATTATTTACAGACCTCTAGATGGAGAAGAGTCGTGTGGGCTAGAAATAATGAAATAAAAGCAGAGTAGCATTGTCACGTCAACATCCATTCGCTATGAAGTTAAAACATGTTCCGTCACGCTGTAGAAATGTATGTTTATATTTGGGTTGTTATCTCAGTTGTCACATTTTCTGAAATTCAAGATTGGCACCATTAAATGCATAAAATAGGTCAAAAGTACATGAAGTCTATGATCCAATCTCTGTATCTGCTAGCGAGGTTGTTACAGCTACATTTTCAACACCTGTTATTAGACAATTGACGGATTCTTAAAGTACATATATGTCATAACCTGCCTTATAGCATATAAACTGCTGAAGCATGAGAAAAATAACACTACCTACCCATTCTTAAATGTGCACCTGTTCATTCTTTTTGTGTAGGCTCTTTACAAAATCAACAAACATGCCCTTCAGCTAGCTCTTTTAGAGTCATGAAGGGTTGCACTGCTAATTTACAGATGTGGTTATTGGTTTAACTGCAACAGGATGTTTGCTTTCCTGTAATGTAGGCAAGGTTCTCACCTTCCTCGATTCCCATGTTGAATGTAATGTGGGATGGCTGGAGCCGCTCCTAGAGAGGGTCTATCTGGATCGCAAGAAGGTGCCCTGTCCAGTTATTGACGTTATCAGTGATAAGGACATGAGGTGACTGAGTAATACTGTTTTTAAATAACAGATACGCCAAATATTTTGAATAATGCCGAATATTAAAAATCAGCAAATACCATTTTGACATCGTTTGTTGTGTTTTGGGTTATTGTTGTCAGTTACATGCTGGTTGACAACTTCCAAAGAGGTATTTTCAAATGGCCTTTGGTGTTTGGCTGGAGTGCAGTACCAGAAGAGTACATTAAGAAGAACAACATGACCATTGCAGATCCAATCAGGTACTCTCTTCACCACCACCTTTTATATTCATTTTACCTCTTTATCTAAACTCATGGTTGATGCTTATTTTTAATATATTTTTTGAATCTTGCAGATGTCCAGTTATGGCAGGAGGCCTTTTCTCCATAGACAGAAAGTACTTCTTTGAGCTTGGGTCCTATGATCCTGGTCTGGATGTGTGGGGTGGAGAGAACATGGAGATTTCATTTAAGGTATATCGCTCATCTAATTCATTGCTGGGTACTTGCCAACTTCCCAGAGCTGTTTTTCATATGACTGCTAATACACGTTGCCCTTTGAGCAGATTTGGATGTGTGGAGGAGAAATCGAGATCATGCCCTGCTCTCGAGTGGGTCACATTTTCCGAGGGCAGAATCCCTACAAGTTCCCCAAGGACAGGCAGAAGACGGTGGAGCGTAACCTGGCGAGGGTGGCCGAAGTGTGGCTGGATGAGTACAAGGACCTTTTCTATGGCCACGGCTACCACCACCTGCTCAATAAAAAGGTCACTGACATTGGCAACCTCACAGAGCAGATTGAGCTGAGGAAGAGGCTCAAGTGCAGGAGCTTCAGGTGGTACCTGGACAACGTGTATCCGGACATGGATGCTCCTTTAGTCAAAGCTGAGGGCCTGGTATGTAGATGTTTTAACTGATTACCTCTAGTATGTGTTTTTCTCTTGCAACTCACTATGTTCTTGTGTTCACTTTAACCATCTGATTCCCAAGCAGTCTCTCTGTCACATTTTTACTCACTGTGTCACTGTGAACTCATTTTTCAAAACGATATGAAGTGCTGCACTTCTGTGGAAACAACGCAACCATGGCTAGAAGTAGGGAGAGCTCAAGAATATCTTTTGTGCAGTATGACACACTTAAAGTTTCATTAATCATAAAAAGAAAAAAACAAGTGTTAAAGCCCTTTGATTATATATTTAAAAACAAAAACATTCATTCAGATGTCAAGAGTTGTTACAATACTAGAAAGAAATATTTTTTACTATAAATATTTTTAATTTGCCTCCATAATTGTCTTCTATTTGCTCTGTGTAAACACAGTCTGCAGTTTAGCTGAAAACGTGTGAATTTTTTTCTTTCTTACATAATCTGTTTTGTGCAAACCATCTATTTGAAGAATAAAGTGATTAAGATGAAATACCGTGATTATAAACTCAAATATGGTCATGTTTTCTGATGAAACTGAATGTGACAGATTGCCTTGTGGACCCTCAGAAAGCTGAAACTTCTGTTTTAACAGATCTGGCTTTGATAAATGGTGTAATGTTAACTTCCAAGCCTGCCAGCTGGTTTTGGGGTCCAGAGGGTTAAACACTGTGTACATTTTCCTAAATGATAGGTTAAAATGAGAGCTTGTTATGCTTTTCCACTATGAAGCTATTGTTTCTTTACTGAAACCCTCCAAACAAAATCTTCCCAAACACAGGCTCTAGTTGTGCTCTTCTATAACAAAGAATCGCTGTTCATTAAAGTTGGTGACAGCACTCTGTCAGGATCCATTACAACAAGGACCATTTCATGTGCTAAATCAGCTAACCAATGTTTGCTACATTGCAGTTTCACTTGTAAATTTTCCTTTTTTGGATTTTTAAAAAAATCATTTTATGTTTTTTGTAGGTCTTCAATCGTGGTTTAAGAAAATGCCTCGCTGTGCAGAAAGGTTCTTTGTCCTTTGAGAGATGTGATCTGAGCAAGCAGGTAGGTTCTATTTTATTTTATTGGACAATAAAACTAAACTAATTGTTTGCAAAAGTTCTATTTTATTTTATATATATATATATATATATATATATATATATATATATATATATATATATATATATATATATATTTTTTTTTTTTTTTTTTTTTTTTTTTTTTTTTTTTTAAAGTCTTCCCAAAGAAAATACGCAGATAATCTGCAAGTTTGTGGCCATGACTGTGGTAATTATCGGGGGGGTGTAACAAAAATATCCAGAAATAGATCTACACCAGTGCAACTGCAGCCTGAGACAGGACCCAAGCCACAATAAACAAGGGTGGAGTTCAAGACGCCAAGTCTTTGGAAATGTGGTGTTTTTGGATTAAGATCAGCCCCACTGATGGCTTCCTTTAAAATCTTATCTTGTTCGTGACATGCAGCATAATTACATGCTGGTTGCTCTCTCCCTCTTCTCTCTGGCATTCAGAGTCAGCACTTTAATTACACCTGGATGAGGCATGTTAGGCAGCAGGACCTGTGTGTTGCTCCTCAAGGCAAGGGCAGCAGCTTTGCCTTACTATCATGTGACAACACCAAGCCCGAGCTCCGCTGGTTCCACAAATCCTCCACCTCCGCTTTAGTAAGTTGACTCTGGGTGTGCCGTTTGCTTTGTGTAATAACTTTGTGCTTCACTCCCTTGACTGTCATAAATCTGTCATTTCATAAATTAAAATGACCTGTAAGACATCCTTTTAAAAACGAGTGTAGTGGAATCAAGGAGTGTTTAGATGCTAAAGCTCGGTTCATTAATTATGTTTTGTCTTTGTCAAGGCGGAGCACCTCATAGCAGAGTTTGTTTCCCACCACATGTGCCTGGAGGCAGAACCTCAGAGTGACACACTTCGTCTCAACCCATGTGAACCTAGCAACACCTTCCAAAAGTGGCAGTTCACGCACTACAACATTTAGTGAAGAGACTAAATTGAGTTTTTTATGTTAAACATGCACTACAGAAACCTCCAGTGGCCTCACACTACACTGTGGTCTGCGGTCTCACCCCGAAACACGCCTGTCCAGAGGAAGAAGGGAAGGCTTTGGTGGCAGTAGCGTGTGTCATATAAAGTAGACTATGTCGAACTGTGTGCCAGAGGAATATTTATCTATTCAAGAGGACTTTGTAATTGTAGAAAATATCATCTGCGCTGGCATTTGAGGAAAAGTGCCTGAGACGACTGTTTAAGAACTGGAATTCAGATGGATGTCTAAAGAAGAACACTCCATCTGATGAGTTTAGTCTAACATATGCAAAGATTAAAGGTTTAACGGTATGGGACCTATTGGGAGTGAATGAGTTAAACTGCATGTAGTGTCATTTTGTTTAAAACATGTCGCATATTTTCGGTGAGACGTTCCTTTTTCAAGATGCATTTTTATGTTTGACGTGCCACTTTGGGTAAAACGGCTGCTTCTGTGGTTTTAAATGCTGCATTCTTTCGGTCGGGGTTTTGTTGTGAAAGTGATCCCTTTGGTATGATTTTCTTTTTGTCACTAGAGGGAAGTGTTGTTTCAAAACACTCGATAAACCTGTGCTGTGATTTCATGACTTTTTTTCATCAAACCTTTTAAAGAGAAACTGATGAACATGCAGTAAAAAGAAATAAAATAATGAAGGTAACGATTGATTTCTTTATTTTTTCCTCATCAACTACTCATTCGGCGTTGTAAGTATGTATGTTTAGATAATCTCTTGAAAATACTTAACTCTAACAGTTTAGCTTCTTATAATCTATCCAGAGGTTAAGCTACTGAAGCTCTAATACTAAACAACATCGTAGTTATTATAGCTAATAACATTACAAAGCATTGAGCTTCACATTTGCTTACTCTGTTGCACAAATGCCTGTTTTCATTCCAAAATCATCAAATTAAAAGTACCAAGTACTTCTTAGATGTGAAATACAATGCAAATACAAACCAACCTTTCATTCAGATATATTGTATGTGAGGTTTATGTGACCCTGGAAGATACATCAGAGATTCAATCCTAGTGAAAGGTAGATTTTAGAACAAACAAATGTGTGAACTGCACAGATGACATAGATGTTTTGTGAGTTATGCCCACAAACAGGACCATGAAGCCTACTTATTCATCATCATGTACTCAAACTCCTTTATCTTCTGGCGAGTGTTGCCCCTGCAGATCTTGCGATAGGACACGGTGCTGTATTTGGAAGAAGTGAGGTGGTCGAAGGGGTTCTGCTGGGTGGCGCTGCTGCCAGGTTTCTTCAACAGAGGCAGGGTGAAGGAACCTGGACTGGGTTTTTGATGAAATCCAGCGTTAAAGCTGTGGTCCCGCTCAGCTTTCCGGTCAACGTCAGGCTGCCTGTCGCCTGATATCTGGCGTCCAGCACTAGACAGCTGTTTTGGGACTTTTGCCTCCCCGTTCACCCTCGTATAACTCTCATTAAATACTTCAAAGGGGTCGGGGTTTGGTGTCTGAGCCTCTAGGGTCACTTCTTCCTGCTTACTTTGTCGATTTGCTGAAAAGGAAAGGAAACAATCTGTTTTGCACGCTGTCAACAAAGGCCTCTTTTAATATCTCACTACACAATAATACTAAATTCATCTTACCTGGTTCTGTTGATATTTTTTGCTCAGATTGAGTTTGCATGTCCACAGTTGTGCTGGTTGATTGCAGAAGTTCTCCACAAGTTCTCACTAAGTCTTCTGGAGTTAGAGCAGACTCTGGGTCTGGTTTTCTGGGGTTCGATGAATGCATTTGTTCAGTTTTTGGTGTCTGGAGCTTTTGGCATTCCTCTTCAGTCCAAATGACCTGCTGGCTTGTTTTCATCTCCATCTCTGAATTCTGTTCGTTAATAATGACTTTTTCTCCTGGATCATCCTCCCTCTGCTGACTAGGCTCAACAGCTGCCTCGCTGTTGACTCGCTGTTTGCACTTGTTGGCATCTGTTTTGCCCTGGTGAGGTTGCTCCTCATCACTGTAAAACACAGAGTCATCTCCCTCCTCCATTGACCACAAATCTCTCTCATCAGGCCCCTCCAGAGTCTTTAAGGCCTCGAGAGTGATCCCACCAATGATCTCCAGGACCTGGGATGCCATTGCATCTTCATCTTCTGATCTGAGTGTTGGAGTATTTGGATGCATCGTGCTCGTCTCCATTTGTCTTGTTTTCTTCCTCTGTGATCCTGAGGAAAGTACAAATGGTTGTATAGTGATGCTCTTGGCTGGTTCTCTGTAGCATCAAAAGCTAAGGCTTGTCACATCGTCTGCACTACTGCTCCAGCTGCGTTGTTCATATACTTCGCTGTCAAAGCTCGATGAAAGAATCCATCCTGCTTTTCCAGTCAGTAGTGCAAAATCAGCTTCAGTAGTGTGCTTTCTAGCGGTGGTACCATGTAAATCTGTGTGTGTGTTGAGTCCCTGAAGAACAGTGGTTTTGTTGTGGGCCCAACAAAGCTTCATTGTCACTCTGGCATCTGCATATGAAGTGATTGTACTCATGTTTTAAATCTCTGCTCGGCGTCCACCTTCTTTCTGTAGCATTTTCAGTCTGGATTAACATTCTCCTATAGGTTTTCTCTCTGTTGTTTTACTTCCTGAACCAGCAATGGTTTTGCACATGGAGCGGAGCAAAGCCCTGTTATGTCTTGAGGATTAAGACCATAAAGACTTTAAGGTCTTTAAGATACCTGAGCTGCTGATATAACATTCTGAAAACTTACAGTATACGCAACAAAATCACTTCTGGGGTTCTCTCCATGCGGTGGTAGAAAGTACAGTTTTTAGGTACTCGAAGATTGAATATGTCATGTTATATGAATATGTTTTATAACACATGGTTTATTTTCAGTGGGAAATTTTGCATTGAAACATCATCACAAGCTCATAATTGTCAAAAATTAAACCAGTGGTTTTTAGCTTTATGGGCCTGTGATCTCTAGTTAACCCTTTGATGCACAATATGGGTCAAAAGTGACCCAAATCCAATAGAAAATGGGTGTCTCCTGACTCACAGTGTGCATCAAAGGGTTAAAATATATTATTTAAAAAAAAAAAAAATTTAAACTATGGCTAATTTGGTGATAGTTTAGTTTTTGAGGCACAAAGAGTCCAAAATTAGAAACAAATCTAGTCTAACAAAAGCAAATGTTGAAAGAATCATATTATATATATTATATTAAAGATTTGTGGCAAAGAACTTCTTTCATTTCCTACCAGTGATCACAGTTCCTCAGATTCATCTTGTGATCCTATGGAGGAACCTGACCTCAGTGTTATAAACCACTGCGCTGTGCTTCTTAACTTTATACATATAAAGTAGCTGGAAGTAGCTACAAATTAACCAAATACAGCAGTAAAAAAGCTGTAAAACTAGTCAAAAGTTTGGACACACCTTCTCATTCAATGCTTTTTATTTAATTATTTTGTACACTGTAGATTAATACTGAAGACATCAAAACTATAAAAGAATGCTTATGGAATTATTTTGTAAACAAAGAATTGATAATCTTTAGTATTAATCTACAATGTAGAAAATAATACAAATAAATAAAAAACACTGAATGAGAAAGTGTGTCCAAACTTTTGACTGGTTGTGTACATATAGTCATATATCTAGAAGCATATTTTAGAAATAAAGTATTTTTCCATAGTTAAAGGATGTCAATGCTGTCTACATGTAGAGCAACTTGTTTTTATAAATTATCTCCTTTAAAGAATATTATCGTCTTATTGCAAAATGATAAAGAACACTGGTATATCTTTAAATGACCTCATCATGAATTTTAATTACTATTTGCAGGAAAATTCGGTTTACATTATTAAAATTTCATTGTGCCTAGTTGTCGTGAGTAGGTGTCTTTATGTTTAGCAGCAGCAGGAAACCACAGAAGTCAGACTTTTTCCAGGAAATAGGTGAGGTCTCTATACTCTACTTATGTTTATCTTAAAACTTTATTTTTGCAACACCCTGTGCTTTTCTCAACATAACAGTAACATCTATTTATGAGTAAACAGACACGGAATGTGTAATATCTGCATCATCAACAGAAATCTTCAGTGTACGTCACTCAGATGTTTCATCATTCTGTTGAAGTTAGAACTTTGAGTGTGCATTAATCACTGGGATCTGAAGGAAAACACCTGAAGGGTGTATAACAGTTTACAAGTTTATTTTTTTTTCATTTCAAAGCTTTTTGTACATATAATTTTGATTTAATTTGCAGAAGCTAAGGCATAGATCAAAAAACACAATCTTTGCAAAGTTGCGTTTTCTTCCCACTGAAAGTAAAACATGCAATTTTCAGCACATTCAGAATCTACAAGAAACTGTTTCAGTGTTTCTGAACACTGAAACTAAGCTGCATATAGTCTGAAGGTAATTTTGGAAATGAAATAAACATTTAAGTAGTATGTCAAAGCCACATCCTGTTTTGAGCTGAGCAGACATCTATATGGTTTAGAGGTTTGGTTTTGGTTTTGAGCACCTGAGAATCATAAGTGCTGCTTCAATGTTAATCTCACTAAAATATATATGATTTTAATGTAATTTACATCACAGTGGTCTTAAGTGCTACGTCAACACTGAATCTGCCCTGATTAATGCTAGTCATGCTCTGCGTTTAGGGCATGGGGAAAAACAGTTTTATTCAAGTTAGTAGGATACACATTTCTTCTGTTACTTTACAATCTGTTATCTGTACATTCATTCAACTGTTGTTCATCTTCATAATGCTTTTGTGCATTAAGCCAAACAGTGAGCCAGGCTCACCCAAAGGCTCAGGAACCATCTCTAAATGTCTGTCTTCCCATGAAGCGGTAAATCCTTTCAGCGTCTATTTCTTTCTGCCACCTGTTTGGAGCATATGGACATTAAGTCACTGAGTGTTCGTTCCAGTCTCCTCCTCTTCAACTGATCGCTGGAGTCCAGGGATTAACTTGAAGATGTGTTTGCGAACACTGGCTCTCCTGCCTTTCCTGGGCAGCGTCCCAAACAAGGATGAGATCCTGGTCTCCTCCCAGGAAGGAGAGAGGGAGCTGCTGCTGCCGGCCAGGCTGGAGCTGCTGGAGCGGCTGAGGGCTTGGTGCTGCCGGCTGGAGCTCAGTGAGAACCTGCCCGAGCTGTCCTGTGAAGGAAAGTCTCTGGAGAAGAAGCAGCTTTCATCTGTGGTGCTGGCTGCACTGAAGGGACTGGGGGAGCTCAGATCCCCAAACACACTGGCCAGGTCACTGTCATCTGACACCCCACTCCTGTAGCTACTGTCACTGGAAAAACGCCGGCCACAGCGGCCCACTGGGGAGTTCAGAACTTCTGAGGAATCCATCGAGAGGTGGAGACTGCTATCGTTTAAGTTACCTGAAAACACAACAAAGCCCCAGTTGGTAGAAGTCGCAGCTGGCAAGAAATTTGCAACAGGAAGTTCGTCAGCAGCTTCCAGTGAATGTTCGTTTCTCTGGGGATTACGCTTCAATTCACATCACAAAGGGTGCTGCTTTAGAGAAAATATAATGGCTGAGAAAGGAAGTGCTGTGGTCTGACAGCTGAGCAAAACTCACCTCGCATTAGACGTTTTTCCTGTAATGTGAGCGCTTGCAGCTCCACCAATTTCTCACGTAGTGATTGCTGTATGGGCAGAAAATATCACGTATGCTTTCAGTAAAGTGTCATGCACTGAGAGCAGTTTCCTACAAAGACAGTATCTTGTAGTATGACAGCAAATACCGTCTCAAGTGTGGTTTCAGTTGAGTAATGCAGCAGAATAGGCATTTTTCAGATCAACCTGCTATCAACTACAATGTGGCAGTTTTGTGCTTCCACTATTATGGATAGATCTGCATGCTACCTGCTGCAGCTTCAGTATTGCAAACCAAGACACACACCTTAAGTTGGTTCATCTTCTTCTCCAACTCAATCTTCTTTACAATGTTTCCACATACAGTCTCCATCCTGGAACGACAGAATAACACATAATTACACACTTTTACTCCAAAAAAGTGTTATTTTTCCATCATCATGTGTAATTTTATTGCTGTAACTCACATTAGACTGTTGGTTGATTCTCTTATAAGATCAAGTACCCGTTGATGAGATGATCCTTCAATGCTGGCCCCATTTATGGTGAGGATAACATCGCCTATTACAAATGAGGATGCAAAAAAAACAGGAACTAGTAAGTTACGAGAAGACAAGATGGGTAAACATTGCATTTCTGCATTATTGTTTAGGTGTGTGGGCGTTCATGGGTGGTAAGCGATAACTGTCACATTTTATCTAACAGAAAGGTGGAACAAGGTCACTTCTGTGAAGCATATATGAAAGTGTGGAGACTATAGGGTGGAGAGGATGTGGGTGGTTCACCTGCGGTCAGGCCAGCACTCTCAGCTGCGCTGTCCTCCTGCACCTTGCACACAAACGTGCACATCTCCACTGCAGAGCTGTTTTTCAGCTGCAGGCCATAAGTCTGCAGCAAGAGACGGGTTTGTCACAAAACTTGGCAAAACAGTACTTTTCTACAACACATTATCTTGGACATGAAGCGGATCTCAAAACCACTCTTACGTGCTTCATTTTGATGTGAAAATGCAATGTGGCTCACCTGAATTTCAAAACCGAATGTTTCATTGTCTTGCTTTTCCAGTACAATTGTGGTCCTGTGCAAAGGAAAAGCAGCAAAAAAGACAGATAGTTAAACATTAAAGGAAGGCTTTAAAAACAACAACAAAAAAAAAACAAGCCTAGTTCTTTTTTAGCAGACTATTAGTTGAGATAAAATATAGTAACATATAGTAATGCTAAAGGTAAAACGTGTTCTATGGGAAATAGCACATCAGTTCTGCCATATTTACCTTTGTGGGTCAGTGTAATCAACCAGTGAGTTGGAGTTGGTTTGCTTGAGCTGCAAAAGGAGAAATGCAATCAGTTCCCCTTTAAAACAATTTAACCTTAAGCTTTGAAACTCTCAGGAACCTATATATGCAGTTTAAGTAAAAACATGTTGATCCTGTAATGTTGCATAACCTCAGAGATTTAAATAGTTTAAAGGCTTTTGTCCAGTGGCAAGGAGCTGCTGCATTTTTGTTACACAGTTGGCAATAAATCAGTGAACTTTGACTTCATTTGCAGAAGTGTAAGCATTTATGCTTTATTGTGCCTATTTGTTGCACTTGAGTTATTGTCTCACCTTGCGTACTCTGGGCAGAGAGCCTGTGTTCTGCCGGTGCCGGTCACTGCTCCCCCTCAGCGAACGCCGGTACCACAGAGAGCTCTTCTTCTTCTGAGTATTATCCAGAATGTAATTGTCTTGGCTGGCCTGGCGTTGAAGTCCAGTGAAATTCATGGTGGACTGCATGGTAGAGTAGTCCTTTAAAGCACCATCATGTCCTGCAGCTGCAGCTCTTCAGTGATTGTGTGGCCCTGCCCTGCCGTGCAGCTAAATGCAAAATGTGTCAAAGCGGAAATCCACGTCATGTGATGTTGTGGTGGACCTGCATCTGCAGATCACAGCCTCGTATACCTAATTTCCTGTTATCCCCCTTTAACTTTTTCTTTTTGTTCTCTTTCTTGAGAAGTGCTGGTCTGCTGTTCTCAAAAGAAAAGAAAGGAGAATGCTGAAGTTTTTTTGTATAATTCCCCTCCGAACAGTCCCTTTCCTTTTTGCAGTCTTAGCAATTCGATTTATGGTCTGTCAGAAATCAGCAATGCATGAAAAACTGCCACCTCACTCCTCCACCAGCACCTGCTTCCAGCCTCTCTCACTCTCAGTTTCTCAATGGACTAAGCTTCAGTCTGAGTCCTGTGTTCTGCCAAGCAGGGAGACTTGTCTTATGAGGACAGACAAAAGGCTGATTTAGCTCGAGGCCAGTGTCACGCTCCCCAAACAGACAGCACGGGTCATTGGGCTGAAGGCATCAGACATGGTTGGATCAAAAGAAAAATCACACACACGGGCAGTCTAAGCCATTGGGGAGACAATAGCTGACGGGATAAAGAAAACTGAACCACAAACTCTCTCCCACTGCAACACACGTGCCTTCAGAGTGCACAGTGTTGACCTGGTAAAAAGAGAATATCATCTTTTACAATATGCAAAAACTTAATTCTTTCACACTCTTGTAGAATCAGAAAATCCTTCCAGTACAGTACAGTCTATAAACGCAGTGGAAAGATTCCTTTACTAACAGATTGCTTCACAGCAATCCACTCTGCCCCACTGACCCCCAGCAGCTCCATTGGCCAACTAACCACGGGACCGTCTGGAACACAGATATCCCATTTCAGCAGACATTGCAAATCCCCATCCACGTTTTTGTACAACGTGTACACAACATTTTCAGATGCTTACAAGTTTTCCACATTTTTTTATGATTCATTCTCATTTTAAATGAGAATTAAGTCCATTTTTAAATCATCAATCTACACGCAATGCTCCACAATGACCAAGTAACAACAGGGTTTTGGAGTGTTTTGTAAATTTATTGAAAATAAAAGTCCAGAAGATTCCATTTATGTGAGCATTCAGTCTGTTCACTTAGTATTTGTTTAAAGCAACTTCAGCAGCAATGACAACCTCAGCTGTTCTTGGGAATTATCCTGCAAGCTTGAGTTTCTAACATTCTTCTTTGTCAAATCATTCAAGCTCTAATAGGTTGGATAGGGAGCGTTATTTCACAGCTGATATCAGATCTTTCCAAAGATTCTCTACTGGGTTCAGGTCTGGACTCTGGTTGAAGCAGTCCTGAATTTTCACAGAGGTTTCCCAAAGCCACTTCTATGTTTCTTGGCGGTATGTTTCACATTGTCATCTTTCTGAAATATAAAGCTTTGCCACAATCTGAGATCCAAAACACTCATGATTGCTTAATATTTTCGTCATCCATCTTTCCTCTATCCTGATGTGTCTCTCTGTTCCTACAACATGATGCTGCCACCAGGAGGTGATGTTCGGTGTCCAGTTTCATCAATGTGCCATTGGGAATTGTGGCCAGATAATTCTGTCTTGGTTTTATCAGACCAGAGGATTTTGCTTCTCTTGGTCTGAGAGTCATTCAAGTGCTGTTTGACAAACTCCTAGCTGGATGTCATGCACTATTAAGTGAGAAATAGCTTCCGTCTGGCCACTCAGTCATTCTTAGTGACTATTGGGTCACCAGGCCCATCTTCCATTTGTACTCAGTATGGCAGACATAGAAAGACAGCTGGTGGTTTGAAAAATCCTGTCTGGCAGGTCTGTGGACAGTTCTCTCTACTTCATGGCTCAGTTCTCACTCTGACATACATCATTAACTTTGTAGCCTTATATAGACAGGTATATAATAAGTTAAAATACTCGCAGGTGAACTCTACTCAAGTTCTTATAGGTATCTCAAGGAACACTGATAGTGTAGCTTTCACCAGAGGAGCTTTTCATTATGCTAGCTTGTCTCCTCGCTTTCCCCACTCATCTCTCTTCTTTGCATCCTCGTTCCTCCCAGCGAGGATGTAAAACGAAAGGATATAGCTCTGTTTTCTCATTCTAAGCTCCTCCAAAAGCTTCCTCTTTCCTCACTCTCCATCTCCTGCCATCTCCAGCAGCATTAATGGGACTGAAAGATCCTCCTCAACAGTGAAGGGAAATGATTTCCAGGTCAAGGGGGGAATGTGGACATGAGGAAGCATAAGTAGCAGGTTAAAAAGCGTTTCAGAGCGCCACTGTGAGTGTCATAACTGAGTCTGAATACTTATGTAGATGTGATATTTCAGAGATTATTTTATAGTAAACAAATCATAACAAAAAAGCACTCCCAAAACCAGTTTTTACTTTGTCAAGCAAGGTGTATTGCATCCAGTTTAAGATGAATCTGAAATCTAAAAATGTGGAAATTCTATATGTGGTGTACAGAAAAGTATTCATCTGACAACCACCCATTCGGTCCCAGATTAAAATATAGAAACAAAACAACAGTATTAGGGAGTATAATGTATAAAAATGGGAAAAATAGAAATTTTAAATACATTTTAAAATGCTACTACATGAACAGTATTGTTTATGCACTCAGAGTTATGGTCTTAATCCTAGCACAAAAGTAAAAATACTTCCACAGTTGAAATAATGTGAGAATTTTTGCTGGAGTACATCTTTTTAAAGTGGATGAAATACTTTATTAGAAAGGCGAAAACTTAAATAATTCTGCCTTTTTAATGTGTCTCATAAATCTCAACCAAGTGACACTATGTAACCTTCTTCTGTGTGACAAGCATCACGTTAAAATCAGTTAAAGCACCTGAAAGCGCAACGTTGAGGCATTGACTCATCTGTGAAGTACTGATGGCTTCAGGGTTACAGCTTTATTTCCTCTGTCTAACGGACACTGACAGCATCAGCGCAAAGAGAGCGGCTGAAAGCGGAGATGAGTCAAGTCAGTTGAAGTAGTGCTCAGTGTGACGGGGGAGATAAAAGTTACTTGATAAGTTGTTTCGGGAAATTCTGACCTACATGCAGTAACCAGCACAGCTCTGCACAGTCAGTGCTTTCAGAACTACTACTGCAAGATAGCACATTTTGTACCAAAAAAAAAAAAAATAGTCCTTGAAAAACAGTTTATTGACCCACTGATATCACATTTCTACACAGAATAAATAGTGCAAGACAAAAGATACCATGCAGTTGAATGAAATCCACATCTGAGCAACAACACAAAACAGTGTTACGGAAAACAAATGTGTGAAACTAAATGAGTGGAGGGTTTGAAAATCAGATGGAGGTCCTATTATATGAAAGCTGTATCACGTTTGTGTATATTCAATCATATCATATACAATATATTAAAAAAGACACCAGTCAGAAATTGCACATGGTGATCACTCCTCTTTGGAATGACTGATAAGTCTTTCACATGCTTTGCTCACAGCTTTCACCACGTCATTCTTCTGATTCTTGAAGAAGCAGAAATGACACAATCGACCACATTGGCTCAGCACAGATGCGACTTCAGATAAACAACTAACATACCTATATTATAGGTATTTTTCAATGGACAGAGGCAGGGCCAGTCAGTTTGATGAACCATTTTAAACATTTCCTATCTTTATTCTCTGCAACACAGTCAGATAATAATCATCTCACAGAATAAAATACATGAAGACTTCCAAAATTAACCCTCCTGTCGTCATGCGGGACAAATTGACCCGTTTTAAAGTTTTAAAATGTGGGACAAAATATCTATTTTCACAGTGACAACTTCCACATTTTCAACATTTTGGGGAAATTTTTGAACATTTTTTGGTGGAAAAAAATGTTTTAAAAAAAATAAATAAATGTTTCTTTAAGAGCATTCAGGAAAAAATCGACCAAAATCCAGTGAATTTCGCTGGATTTTGGTAGATTTTTTTCTGAATGTTCTTAAAGAACATATTGGAAGTTTTACTGATATATATGAAATCACTTTAGATATTTTTAGGATTTTTTTGGAAGATTTTTATTCATTTTTTAAAATTATTTGCAATTTAATTTTTTTTTATTTTTTACATTTTTATTTCTTGCCAAATTTGGGAATTTTTTATTTATTTATTTATTTTTTTTTTTTTTAAATAAAACTTTTAAGGGAAACTTTTCAGGAAGTTTTGGAATTTTCTCCCTGAAGATTTTGCAAATTTTTTTGCTGAATTTTTGGATTTTTTTCAAACAAAGGAACAATATTTTTGCTGCCCATGAATGAAGACAACAGGAGGGTTAACTGATATCTGCAAATACAGCAACAGGCTATTGTACGTAGCTTGTTTTCGAGGAGCTGCTGATGCTACATATCATTCAATAATTACTACACCTTGGTAACAGGAATACTGTTAAACTGTAACACTGATACCAAGCAGCTATATGGAAGTATGTCACTTCCTTTAGCAACTAAAATAACATGAACATGTGATAGGGAGCTACAGCTGAACAGAAAGCCTTGGTGTATGTACATGTTCTCATCCAAAGCACCAGTTTCACAGTTAGACTGCAATGATCAATCAGATTCACATCTTTGAGTACAGGGTCACTTCACATGATATGAAACACACACACACACACAGACACACAGGCACACCTGCGCACACACACACTCTGGTCCATACAAGCACACACTGCACTTTCCCTAAGCCTGTTATGTCAAGGCTTTATAGGCCACGTCAGACAGTGGCATTAGTGATCCTAATGTGGACCAATCACTCAAACTGTGCTCCCCTAGTGAAAAGCTGATTTACCACCAGTGTTAATGTACACAGTTAACACAGTGTCATTTTGTGCTACTTTTGCTTCTACATCAGCCTTTTTGGATCTTTTTTTTTTGTATATTGTCATCATTTTCTTGCTGTACAATTGTACCTTTTTAGATTTATCTTTTTGTCATCTTTTTTCTGTGATACAATAGGAAACCTGCTGCAAAAGTGAGTAAGCTTCATAACATTATACACGTAAATACCATTATATGATACTTTTCCCTCTTTATAAAAATAAAAACACCTGTTGCCAAAGTTAACAATACTGAAATGAAGTTCAAATCCATGAATACATATACAAAAACTATCATACAGCTATCAGAGAGCAGCGCTTTCCAATAACCAAAAGCTTTATGTGCAAAATATATATATTAGGAATTTATAGATTTACTTATCTTTATATCAAGAATAATATTTAAATGTTTGAAGCACTAGCTGTGCCATGAAGGCTCTTTAAAAGGACGTGTTTGCAACTAGTCAGTCAAAAAAAATAAACATCTAGCCTGAGAGTAGTGCCAGAAAAAAGGTCAGGTTGTAATGCAAATCAAAACATGTTACCATGATCATTTAAAAACAGACCAAGACTAAACTCTGGTTTGTCAGGCTCAGCTTTCATTAGTTCAAGCTGTGCTCTGTGAGCCTCAGCTGCATGTATCGCGTGGCTGTGGTGGTGGCAGATGAAAAGTCCAGTCATTGGAGGTCTCCTGGGGACTATGAATGTCTGTATCTCGTAGTTGTGGAGGTATTTAGACCAACAAACAAATTGTTCAATGGGCTGACAGTCATCCATCTCTATAGAGACATCCTGAATAATCAATACTCAGAAATAGAGCATGGTTTATTAAAAAGTTGTGGATATATTTAGCTAAAGATTCTCTGCCAGTTGTAAATGCACAGCTGTTTTCCTGCTAAGTGTGGAGGAAACCACCCAGAGTTTTCAACAAAACATTGACGTACTTCAATGCTGGTCAAACTATGCAAAAGTATCTAAAATATTTTTGTCAGGGACAGGTAATGTATGTCATTAAAAATCAGACAAACCCTACTGGGGATTTTAATCCAGTATTCTCTGTGATTGTCATTTAGCACACAACCTTCCCAGCAGTACTGCATTTGCTGCAAGATATGGCACAAAACACAAAACAATGTGCAACTTCAAGCTTTGGGCACTTAAAATACTGAGGTAGCAAAACAATCTCTATATACATCACATATTTCATATGGCTCTTCCTACCAAAAGTGTAGCATTTTGGTTAAAATGTCGGTCGATTAGGTGCCTCAGAGCTTCCACTGACACCTCCTACAATACTTTGGCACCAACAACAACCTGATGAAGCTCTCTAAAGGTGTGATTGCGTCCTGAAGAGGGCAGCCTCAGGCAGTAAGAGAGGACAGTTTCTCCCCGTTTTCTCCCAGTCCGTCATGTCGCACCAGCGCCCGCACCAGTACTGATCTGCACGGCAACAAATCTAATCTTTGATGTCCTTGATAACAGACAGCTGAGACACCGTTTTCTTGACCCGCAGAGCAGTGAGCCGTGCAGCAGAGTTGGCGTACCAGCACTCTCTCATCAGTTTGCCCATCACACGCAGAGCCTGGAGTATCAGCCAGGAGGCAATGTTGAAATAAAACACTCCAAATATCAAATCTTATTAGTTAGTATCATAGCACTGACTACCTTACATGACAATACATTCAATTTATTTTGTTTTCCATCTCACCTCACAGCTCTGCCACTGATTGGGAACGTTGGGTCTGAGTTTCTGATCACAAACCACCTTCCTCATGTCCTCAATGGACGGATCTGAAGGCACCATGTCATAATAAGGCAGCTGAAAGTCTTCATTAAGTCCTGTGAGAATGACAAAAAATGTAGTTTATTCTCATCGTTTACTTTCTGAAGTGTACAGAAAAATATATTATACAAATGGCCGTAAACCATAAGTACCCCTAAATCACAGTTTTATCATTTATGTCATGTACGTGCTGATAAGGCCACAGTGCAGTTTTGCTGAGGACTTATCTATTAAATATTCCTACTGATAAACAAGTGGGAGTGTGTGTTTAAGTTACCCCTAACGGAGCATCGTCTGGCCAGTTCCCAGAACACCAGGCCCAGCGAATAAATATCCGCCCGCTTGAATGACTCAAAGCAGCCCATATTGATTGTCTCATCCAGGATTTCTGGAGCCATGTACCTGCAGAGGACAAACTGGTTAAAGCCTAATGGAATAAAAAGCCCACTACCTGTTGGAATATTTGCCTAATTAATTTGTGCGTGTGGGTGTGCAGGAAATCGTTGTTCCATGTTCTCTGAATGACTCGTTGCATCACTGTTGCATCAGTCCTGTTTGCTCTACACCAAACAGCCAGAGGTCTCATGACTTTTGTTCAGTGTTTTTCTCAAAAGACCTTCAACAACACACTCAATAAGTCATTATTTCACTTTTGCACTATGTACACACATTATTGTCTTAACAAACAAAACTAATTATTTCTGGAGTCACTAATGGGATTCAATGTGCATGACACATGGAAGCCCTTGTTTGAGATTATGGATTCTGCTTTACTCACAGAAGACGATGCCTAGGCAGCTGTTTTCTTTCACATTGTGAGTCAATTATAGTATTTGGCAAATTCACTCAAAACACACTAACTTTAGAAAAAGCCCAAGTTATAGGTCACTTCAGTGTCACTGCAAATGTCTATTTTGTGTGTGTTAACTGTGTGTTGTGACAGAAATCCAACCTCTTAGTTCCCACTCTGTGGTTTGACGGTATGTCTATGGTGTTTGTGCTGGAATCGTGTTTTACAGCCAAGCCCAAATCTGCAATGACTGCTGTCCCGTTCTTCTTGACCAGCACATTTTTAGACTTCAGGTCTCTGTGAGCAATGGCAGGCTTCCCTAGAAGCAAGAAGGTAACAAATAAAGTCACAGGCCCAAAAATGTTGTTTACATTATGACAAGATGTTTGACATCTTTCAGAGATGGATGAAAATGAAGAGACTTTTCTGAGCATAGGGTTGTATATTGTCATCATATCAGAGCAGGTTTTACTGTGTAGTTACTCTAACTTTGAGTTTTTAAGAGCAGAAAATAGTTGTAAGAAATTAGTTTTGATAGTTGCAGCTTCTCCAAAGTTTGGAATTGCTGCTTTTCTCTGTTTTGCATTATGTTTTATCATGAGACAGTCAAGCTGCCACCTTTGGATTCTGGGAAAGATTTTTTTCTCTTCTGGTATACTATTTTTTGACTTCATATATTCCAAATGCCAAATTGATTAATAGAGAAACTAACTGATTGATAAATAAACAGAATAAGCTTTAACTTTCACAGGAAGTTTACGTATGAATCCTTATGTATGAAGTCAGATTCTTCATTTACTACTTCGTACCCTGTGTGCCAATGATTTCCATGTGGAGATGTGCCAGTCCACTGGCTATGGACAAAGCGAGAACCACCATGCCTTCCATCGAGACCGTGTACCTGTTCAGGTAATCGTACAGAGAGCCATGCTCATGGTACTCTGACACCAACCAGAGCTGAGTCCATGAGCCATTATCTGCAGAATAAAACACAATTACACAGTCATAGATTGGCTCGTTGATCTCACAACTGCAATTTGCACTTGACTAAATGAAGCTGGAATATCTACTTCTAACACCTTTGTTATCAGCTGCAATAAATCCCAGGATGTTCTCATGCCTGAGCATGATAGTCTGATAAATCTCTGCCTCACGGAACCACGACCTCTCGTCTCTGGAGGAGAAGATCTTCACTGCCACGTCCTCTCCTCTCCACTTGCCCCGCCACACCTCACCAAACCGGCCTTTTCCGATGGTCTCCTGCAGGACGATGGTTCGAGCTATGGTTCGCTGGACCAGCAGTGGCAGCCCTGAAACACACAATGTACATATTTCCAAAACTAAGACAAACAAAACTCAACAAAACTCATTTGTAAATCTGCAAAAGTTCCTGATATTTATTTGTGAGAGCAAATGATTGAGCTTTTCTCTCACCTGATCCTGAGCCTGAGGTGCTCATGTCATAGATGAGATCTTTGAGGCATTTGTCCGGTGACATTAGCATCTGGTCATCCAGAATCTCCTCCGGGTCTTTCTTGTGTGCTCGTCTGTAGGCACAACGGTGGCCGTGCACAACAAACAAGCCCAGCAGAATCCCCACACAGAGCAGGCAGGAGGGCACCACGATCACCACGGCCAGCTGCAGCCTGCTCCAGCCAGGTTCTTCTGAAGGCCTCTCTGATGACACACATGCACAAACACAAGTATAACCAACAATCTTAGCACTTCATTGTTTCCCAATGTCCTCACAGGGTTCTTAGTAGAAGGAATCAATAGAATTTGCAGGTATGTTCATTCTCTGATCTCCCTGTTACTGCTGCACCCCCTTGTGGCTGTTGCTCAACATGACACCACTGTGGTGAAATAATAATCTCTCTTGGATAATAATATTCTCAGCGGTAGAAAACAAATGCTTAAATGTACAGACAGCCTTGTCTGACGGGCTAAATTGCGGAGGAACACTCTAGAAAGTCTTGGCATGATTAAGACATCACTCAGTGCACACTCCAAAACTTTAAAGAGCTGGAAATTGTACATTTGGCAGTTGCAAAGCTTTGTCCTCCAAAAACCTTGTTTCTCCAGGGTGCCAAAAAATTTAATCACTGCCCATTTATGCCATTAATCAAAAGCAATAAAGGGATCAACTTTAGTGCTCCACAGAGGGAAAATCATTTTGTCAACATGCTTGTTCATTTAAAATAGGGGAGATCAAAAGCAGGTGCGTTGTTGGTTTAGGAAAACACTTGACAATTATATCTCTGACCTTCATTCTGTCTGTGGGTGGACAGAGGGAACCTGGACACAAACAAAAACAGCACAGCAGGTGGGTGCTGTGATAATATGGGATTTACAGATGCTTGTAAAAATAATGCGCGGAGAGCAGTGCTAAAACATAGTACTACAAGTGAACGATTTGTCTGGGGAAAAACAGAGAGAGGGTGTGTTGTAACTTTGATTTGGCCAGCTTAGAGGCCTCACACTAACTTCGGGAATGATTGCAGGAGCTATGCACTCTTTCAACATACACATGCACTTGTAATAACGCGTGCTTGAAAAATACAAATCTGATAAAGCATTTCGATCATCTGAAGCTCCCCAAGCGTGAAATGTCCTCACCAGGAGATCCTCAAACATGCAACATCTGCAGATGACCCAATGTGCAAAGCAGCACATTGTGAACTAAACCACAGTTTCTTAAGACATCTTTAGCCCTTTACCTAAATACATATCCTGCCATGGGGGCAAGTGGAGCTGAGCAGATATGGCGCAAAAACAAGACCTTGCTCTCCTCTGGCTGAGTGGCACAACACCTTCAATAAACTGACTTTGCATGGGTCAGCAACAAACTCTCAGCATTAATTTCTGCCTTTGAAATGTTTCTTTCACACTACATCTAAATAAATGTATAGAAATTTAGCATGGAGGTGTACAGAGGTTATCCCAGTCCACGAGAACACACACAACTGTACATCTATGGCTCTACAGCAGCAGAAAACCACTAATCACTATGTCTACAACGGTAAAACTGTAAACACATTCCATCTTTTAGGCCTGTGTAGAAGTCACAGTAAGGGCATGAATGAACATAAAGTCTGTATGTATGAAAAGTAACACACTGGATATGCTCACATGCTGACACTTAGCAGAGCAACAGAACAGATTGATTGCTGTGTCCTCATTCGCAGTCGACACCATCACAGCCTCAGGGTCCTGCTCTGACCCGCCTCATCAGCAGTGTGCAACACTTTAAACCTGCCGCACGGCATCTATATGTTATGAAAGTGAGCGCAGTTGGATAATGCCATCGAAGTTGGATTATTTCTAATGAATAAATCAGAGTGGGGGAAACAGTGAGCCTTCTTTGTCGTTGTGTCATTTGGTGTCAGAAATTAGGAATGGAATAATGTTTATTTCAAAGAGAGGCAGGAAATGTAGACCTAATGAGGCTGGGGGTCAAAATATCAACGACGTATTGGATCATCTTATGGATACAGCGACACCTAATATTGATGTTTTAGTTCTAAACTGATTCCCACAGCCAATTCAGCTAACTAGTCACAATTTCATGACTTAATATGGTGACACTTCATGTCAAATGAATAAGTAACAAGAAGAACAAACTCACAGGAGGGAAAATGGTTAACAGAGGGGCAAAGCAGATCTGAGAACTAAATAACTGAAGTGACACATTCTTAAAATTGAATAATAATGTTAGCACACACACATGGTAGCAGCACAATTAAGTAAAAATATATACACATTTCCTGTTTTGTTCTGTTTTTTGCCTTTTTGGTGGTATTTTTTTCTTCCTGAGTTACATATATTGTGATATATCACAACATATATCGCATAATCATGGCAGATGACTGTTGTGCAATGTCTTCACAACCAGAATTTTCTCATTTTTCTTTAGTCCAGTTGATTTTGGTGTCACATCTAAATAGATTTGTCTTGTATTTTTGTATTCTACTTTTCAAAAGTCTGTGCAAATCTTTAAAAATTAGTTTAATGTTTTAGTTATTCAACTGTTAATCTGTAACTGTTCAAGTCATCTTTTAAACAAACCTTGCAATAGTGACCATTTTTCTGCATTTTTTAAAATTAATTTGTTTGCCTTTTTTTTTTTTTTTTTTTTACAGTTTATCAATAGCAACTGATTTATGAACAAATAGTTGTTAATCAAGCAATTGCAGCTAAAATGGTGTATTCATGTGCAATTTAAAAGGTTCGAATAAAAACAATCAATTATGTGTTTGCAAGCACGGGAATAAAGAGAAATGCATTACGCTGTTTTAAATGTAATACTTAACCTAATACAACTGCTGTTCTGTAAAAGAGAATCCAGCTCATCATCCAAACCAGGATCATTAGAAGCCAGTCCATACTGGGCACTGTGATGCTGTAACAAATAAACGCTTCTTTTTGCTTTTCTGAAAGTTACACTTCATGAATATTAGTTCAGACGGCCTGCATTATGTGCAAAGGCTGGCTTGGTGACACAGATAATCAGAACCTCACACTGCAGTTTTTCTCAGCTTCAGGGGGAAGTTGAGCATTTTTCAGTTCATTTGTTTTGTTTGTGATGGTTCTCTCTCATTAACCGCAGCAGCAGCAGCAGCAGCAGCAGCAGCAGCAGCAGCAGCAGCAGCAGCAGCAGCAGGCAAACTGCTCTGATACACCCACTGTACTGAACCCTGGCAGCACCGAGCAGCAGACACATAAAGTTAGCAGCCAGCTGGTGAACATTTAGCGGCTAAAAGGACAACAGAGCCACGAGGACAGAAACACAACTCTAAATCAATGCTAATGTTATTCATGTCAATTATACAAGGCCTCAGCATGTCATATAGGTGTATTGTCGGGTTGTTATGAAGTTCAGGCCCCAACTGGCTAAAAAAAGATCAATGCAGCTTTAACAACAGTTTTAGATCCTTTCTGAATAAGCTAATTTACATGAACATATTAATTAATTGGGAATGTTTCAAATGAACACAGCAAAATGACAATGAACCACCATGCTAACCCGAACCAAGCAGACCCATGAGAGGCTTTTAGGGCTACAATCCTGACAAAGTATTTATTTATAAATCGGTGGAGGGAGGGGGAGGATCACTGACCGCCGTCCCACAGCCTCTGCCAGATTTGTTATGTCACAGGATCTAGGAGGATCAGCATCCGCCTCGTCTAGCCGGGACTAGAATGAATGGGAAATCCCACACAGATTGGGTTCGCGTTGCTGTCGACTGAATGTTGCTGAAAACTACACAGCAGGGCAAAAGCAACAGACTGTCTGAGAGGTTAAATCCATTTTTCATCCCTTTCATGTGTGTCTTTTTTCTTTTCCACCACCTGCATTATTGGTGTAAATGAAAATACGTTTATTAAAAAGGAACAAAAACACAATAGTGATGAGGCAGCATCAGTTCAGAAGCATCATGTCGGCTGTACCTGTGAGTAGGTGCAGAGTCTCGTTGTTGCAGAAGTCAGTGAAGCAGCAGCTCCTCTTGGAGACGTTTCTGGAGCTGTAGCAGAACACCTGGCCCTTCATCTCGGAGGGCGACAGGCAGGACTTGACCGTCTCTTCCTTCCCGTCAATCAGCATCACGGAGTTCCAGCAGGCGCCGTCAGCCGTCGTCTCACAGGTGTGGTTGGCGCACAGCTGGCACACACACTTCAGACCTGAATCACATAGCACCACTCAGAAGGGTTAGGCGGCCGTTTTCACCACGCTTTCCGGTAGGCACGGGTTAATTCATTGATTTGTGAAAGCGCTGAAGGGGAAAAGGGACATGAGATAAACAGTTTGACTCACAGACTAGCACAGCCAGTGGTCTTTAACTCTTTAGAAGCAGGATGCTGCTGTTATATAAGGAGGCCTGTGCTCTTAAATGGCTGGAGGTGGAAGAACCAGAGTAATGCCTCTTAGTTTAACACCTACATAATCTTGTGTTCTACTTGGAGCTGCTGTCATGCTTTGCTCGATAAGCCGTTGAGGGATTGATAAGCAAGATTGCGCTGCGTATGCTCACTAGAAAAACATGGAAATGACTGTGTAAACATTGCATATTATTTGACTGTGCTATTTCTGAGATATCTTCGGTTTAAGTAGAAATGAAGGTCTCTACAGAATATACATATAAAGCACATTATGTAAGAGTAAAATTTTTGATACATTAGAGTATTTTTTGAGTATTAATCTCTGAACCCCAAGCAATTTCTGTGTTTTTCTGTTTGTTTGTTGTTGTTTTTTTGTTCATTGTGGGCCCATTTTTCACTACAATGTAAAACCCTGCACCCTTTTGGAAACAGCACAATCCTGACTAGAATTTGACAGAACGCAAAAATGCTTTCTGTCCACTATGATACAGTTTTAATGGCATTTATCATTTAAATATGAGAAAAGAATGAATTCCTTCAATTATTTATTCCAAAAATATATTTATTTAAAAAAATACAATCAATATATCCAAAATTTTTCCATGTGCCCACAGGTGGTACAAACACTAGAACACATCTGGCTCTACACGCTATAGATAATTTACTACTTTGTTTCCATACATGTGTCCTATCTGCTTTGTGTAAACAGAGCCTGCAGTTATATATTAAAGCCCAAGTCCATGATGGTTTCACTGTTGCATTCAAAAGTGCAGCTTTTTTTTCTTTTCTTTTCTTTTTTAACAGAATCAGCTTAATGCAGACCTTTAATTTTTGATGGATTTTCAAATCACACGCATAGAATAAAGTGACAAAAAAAAATCACAATTCTGAGCTTAGATTTCAGGAAATTTTCCAAAGGAACAGTATGCCATAAATGAGTACTTCAATGGCTGTTGGAAAGGTGAAAATCTGATGATTTTTTTCAGTTGTACAGTTTCTGACTCTGATAAACTGTGTCATTTTGGGATTTTTTTTTTTTTTTTTTTAAAGCAAATGTGCTTTTTGGAGTCCAGAGACTTAAACATCAACCTCTTCAGTAAATGATAATGAAAATTAACATATTTTTGTACAGTTTAGTGAATCTTTATGGTTGCCTTTATACATTTAAATAAACACTTGTATTTATGATGTGTAAACAGATGAGCGAAACTACTTTAGGTAAAATAACTTGTAAAGACCTAGATTGACAATTGCAATCAGCTCCTGCTTGATTTGTGATGAAACTAGGACGCTTGAACACAGTCCATCTTTAGACACACGTTGTGACAGACTCTTGTTTTTTCTGGTCCATCAAAAACCTCCAAGAAGGCCAATCCATTTTTAATCGATTTTGTGTTGTTTACTGCTGAATCACAAGTGTATGACTCACTTGGCCGATTTCCAACGAGTCCTCATGAAGACTATCTGGAAAGTAAACTTTATTTTGCATGTCAAACACATGCTATACTGTGCTTAAGAACTGGAAGGGTGAAAAAATCTCATTGGGTAAACAGAAATATTACAAAATAAAGCCTATATGATAGAAATGTTCTTTGTAAATATCTTGCAACCTTATCAGTGAAGTACAACAAATTTGTTCTGGTGCAAAATATAAGCAGAATGAAAATAAATTCCATCTCAGGAGCTTGTAGCAGTCGATTTTAAGCCCATTTGTATCGACTGAAGATGTTTAAGACTATGTCACAAATCATTTTTGAAATAACTCAGCGATGTTCTTGTAATAATAAACAAATGCTACCCGTAAAAGGGATTAAAAAGGGGATATCTGGGCACTGCATTCAGTCAAAAGTGCATTTGGTTCACCCAAAGATGGTGATGGACTGACACAAAATAAATAACAGTGCCTGTGTTTATTTTAATGAAGGAACATGGCACCCAATGTGTGGTATAAATCTTAGCAGGAAGACTTCCTTTTTTATTATTAGGATTTATTGACAGTTCAAGAACACAGCCTCATCTTTTAAATAGTTTCTTCTCAGCAGTGAGAAAAAAAAACACCTCGACAAAATCAGCAGGCAGCAGAAGAGATCAGGACCTCAGTTCAGGGAAAAGTTTTTCCTTTCACAGCACACCTGGGAGTTGCTTAGTAACAACCTCCTCAAGGACTATTATAAAGACAATTGAAATACACTGTTCACACTGTTGGAATGACAAGATTTCCCTTTCTTACAGCAGATGAATGACTGAGCAGTGGTATGTATGTTTAATGGTTTCTATAAGAGGCAACATGTTATTGTTTTCTCCACTGCTGAAAATGATTTCAGAAAAATTGCCTTGTTTGAGGAATGGATGCAATAACCACCAAAACTGTGTTGAGCTCTCAAAACATGACTATTATCAAAAGTTGTCTTTAAAAAAAATGCTGGAAAAACAACTTTTTCAACAACAGTGTCAAGAAAAATAAGTTTCTTTTTCAATTCAATGATGTTTGCCGCTCCACATGTTCCCCCGCATCAGATCTACTGTGATATTTCCCTAAATCCTTGTGTGACAAATCCAGCATTGGCATCCCTCTTCTCTGCAGCCTTTCCCCTCTGTGGGTCTAACATGAAATTTGCATTTGTAGCCTTTCCAATAGCAAAACTAATACACATTTCCCTCTATAAAGGAAAGGGGGATGAGACGTCCTGGTGCCAGACACAACCAGGCACTGTTTTTAAAGTCGTGGCTAAATCGACATTTGTAAGGTAGATTTTTTGATATTCTTGGATGGAACTAGATCCTTATCTGCAGGATGTACTACTGTCTGACTGAACCCCACACAATCTGTTATCACGCTATAAAAACAAAGTTATGAAACTGTTGCCTCTCCATTGAATTTTGCACATTCTAGTAAATGCACTGAAGTTAACAACACAGTTCAACAATGGACGGCAACAGGTACGAAACTGGAGCAATAAATACATTCTCATTTGAAATCATCGCTTTAGCAGTTGCTTGTCTGTGTTTTGTGCATTGTGGAAAAAATCCAGACCACAAAAAGAAGCTGAACAGTGAATCTGACGCAGCTTCTTGTTATTTTACATCAAACATTCCTCATATTTCCACACAAGCTGGAACGTAGGCGCATGTTTCCTATCATTCTCCAAGATCTAGTAACAGGTTCAGATAGCTCTGCAGCTCCCCTCAGACCTGCACTAAGAGTCAGGTAGATGTGAATTTCTTTGCTAAGATGCTCAATGAAAAATTAGTGAAGAAGGAAGTGAGGATGGAAGGAAGATCTTATGTGTTTGTGAGTCTGTGACTTCTGTCGTGGAAATTTTACACACGGTTCTAACAGTTCTAACCCTAAATAATATACCAAAAACACAAATTTAATAATGTTTACAATAAGGAGATGAATGTATATCATTAGAGCTGCGAAGAGACCACACTTGTCTTTCCCCCAAAGAAGAAGCACAAATGGAACAGCTTTTATAGTGAACACAAACTCGTTTCCTATTGGCTCGTTGTAAATAGGTTGTAAGCGTAAACCTCATGGTAAGAAATGCTGAGTCCATCTTTCCAAAGACAAAAACCTATAGGGGTGTAAACATATCTTCTCTGGTTGGCCTCAAACATTAGCCTTTTGACCCCCAGGAAAGTCTTCCATCTGAGCTGCAGGGAAGTTACTCTACTAACATGAAATAGTTCCCCAACAACAAACATACATGTCCATAAAATGGGCCTTTCTACGTCTCTTAATTAAATCTGACTTAACTGACTTAAAAAGAGCATCATAGAAAAGGTTGCCAACCACCGAGGAAAGACACTTGGAACTATGAAACCAACAATTAGTGCATAATAGCAAAGATCAGGCAAGGAAGATCAGGCAAGGGCACAACGCAACACTACTCAAACCAAGAATCATTTAATGTAAAGAATGTAGCTACATTGTTTTATATTAAATAATCTGCCTTTTCTGGTTGTAGGATGGACTGATTTTTCTATTCATTTTAATTAATAATTCAGATGCAATTCCAGTTTAGAGAAGTACAGACCTGAGAGGCTTCCAGCAGAACTTAACTTTAGAGGCATTAAGCAGTTATTGATTGTTTTGAAGAGTATTACTCGCTATATGGAGACATTGAATGCAACATAGTATCTACAGGTACTGCGCAATATTTTTCATGTGACGCCTCTGTTATTGATTTACATATAGTTTGAGTGTTCAGTTATATTTAACTGAAAAACAGCATCCATGTCTGTCATTTGTTGTGTGTAACACAAGGAATGACATCTTCAAACCTGATTAACATTTAACGCACCTTCCCGTTTCCTCCTGTGGAAATAAAACAAATCGTACACGTGGCTGTCAAATATGTTTCACTTTCCAAACTGGAGTTTTGTTCTAGTAGTTCTATTTATGAAGCAAAACCTGTTAAGAGTTCAGGTTTGGTCCTATATATCTCTAAGAAAAAGCAGCAAATCCCCACATTATAAAGAAAGGTCAACCGCAGAAAGGTCAGTGTGTTTCCTTGAAAAATTTATGAAACAAGTAATCAAATACAAAAATAGCTCTAGATTAATTCTGCATCAACTAATTGCTTCAGCCCTTGAAATGAATTATGTCAAAATATCTTTTTATTTTTCATCAAACAAACAACTTTAATCTAGGTTTATACAGACATAAGTTAAATATAGCTCTAGACTAGATGTTTGAATGAGAAACAGAGATCCTAGTGCATGGACCAAGTTTGAAGTTGTGTCTGAAAACACCACAACCTCTCCACAGCAAAACTGACAATATTTTTATACAGTTTTAAAAATTCTGTTTACCCTGCAGCTCTGCTACATTGATTTGTTTTCATTTTAAGTGGGCTATTTCGGACACCTTAAAACAGGCTGTCTATTAACACCTCCAGGTTACATGTGGGAGGTAAGTTTCTATTTTCTTTACATAACTGATTTTTGCACTAAAGGCGTTAACAAAAACAGATAATGACAAAAAAGTAAGTCATGTGAACTTTTAGATGCTCTTTGATTTGACATCTGTTGGTGTAAAGTCACTCAAAATAACTCAGTTCATGCTGTTTGATGCCATAATTCTTCTGTTTGGTTAACTTCCTGAGAAGACACAATGAGCGATTTAAAAAGTGAGCTGAATTAAATATCTGCTAAACGACGCTGTGAGGAGTAGGAGGCAGTGAATTCGCGTAAAATCTTTAAAACGTTGCATTGAACGTCTGATTTGTGTGATGCGCACGGAGAAAGTGCTGTACCTGCAGTCAGCTGGGCGACAGACAGGAGGATCAACGCCGCCTGGAGGCTCCGCTTCCCGGGACTGGTCATGGTGAGAGCCGCATTTGCTCGGACGCACCGTTTTTTACGCAGCTACTCTGCACAAAACACCCAAATCGTACATGTTGCGGTAAAGTCCATCGGCCGTGGCACCCCGACACGAGTGTCTCACACAGTAAGTGACCGGGGGAGGAAACTGTAAACCGCAATTTGCTCCGCCTCTGTTGACTGGAATTTAAGAGGATTACTGCTGCAGACCTCTGATAAAGACATGTGAATGGGAGCCAGAGAGAAAGTGCGCTGCACATCCATTTAACTGTAAACATCACCCCCTGTCTGCATGCTGGGTATGGAAATGACCTCTGTGCGCTAAATATGAAGTCTAACTAGGTTGATGAGTTTCACAAGAGCCACAGAATTACAGTATCACACCCCTGAGCTCCTTATTGAGCACAACAGACAAGGGAAAATAAATATCCCAGTGACTTTTTCCCCAGCACTCCATGTGTTCACAACCTGCTGGTGGACCAATAAACTGTCTATAACAACATGCATTAGTTTTCAGGGGACAGTTGCTAAGCTGCTTGGAGTCCCTGGGGCACAAAAATGTGTTGCTGTCACTCTGTTGTGTATGTACTCTATTGTTTTTCCTTGTAATTAGTGCCAGTTAGTTCACACTAATTGTTATTATGACTAACCAGAATTTTATTGCTGAATATGCACCATGTCAACTCAATATAAAGTAAAATAATGTGAGTTTAAACACACATCCATGTTACAAGACATAATTTCTTAATGCTGCAGGTCCCACATTTGCTAATAATGTACTTTAAAGGTGCAAATTCCCAGCCAAATCTGCAGATAATCAGATTACCAAATCAAGTTTGGTGTCCCCGTTGCCCACTTTCCCAGTTTGGTAATCCAGCAAGCTGCCTGTCTTGTCCTCCTCTTGCAGTTCCCCTCCCTGGATGACAGCAAAAACTGAAGAAATCCCTAACATGCCTCCCAGCCAAGCAGAGAGTAAACACTTTCAGGTGGAGAATTGTGAATGAGTTTGCTGTATGTTCACCTGTGGTGGAAAGCTCGACTCACCTGCATGCAAGAAGCTATTTACAGCCGGCCATATGTGACCAAGTGGCATTTCTGCCTCACAGGCCCCATAGCAACTAAGGGTGCCAGTGTCACCAGGGTGGGTGAAAGAGTGACCCCAGCTTAATCTGCAGGATGGATCAAATGACACTGAATATGAAGACTGTCTACACAGAAAGTCTGACAGCTGTTGATAAATGGTCCGTGTATATTGTGGCAATTCGATTTTCCGTTCTGAAACGGGTATTGAAAAACAAAAAACGAGTGGCTATTTGATTTTCGTTTTAGAATACAAAAAATTAAATTGAAATACAAGGCGTTTTTCCTTTTCATGATTAAAAGGGGATATACAAAGTTTTTAAAATGCTTTGATTTTCAATTTATATTTAGAATAACAAAAAAATAAAATCAGTAAGAGACAGAAACGAAAAAGGTCCGTTTTTTCATTTTCTGAGACCGGAAGTGGTCATCAGCAAGTATGGAGCCAAACGACAACAAGATTCTCAGAGGGCGGAGCCAGAGAGCAGTGATTGGTCAGACTGACTGAGAGCCAGAGAGCAGTGATTGGTCAGACCATACATAATATAGAAGACAGGGCGCTCGCGGATCTAGTCTGGTATATATATCTGTGGTCGGCACGTCTGGTAGCATCTCTGGCTGCTGTTGACTTTGTTATTGGAGTAAAACACGGTAAGAAGATAAATACTTGTAACCAGTAGCGTTGTTTTGTTGTACGTTAAGTCAGCGACTTGTAAAGAGTTGTATTTTGTCGTGTTTGAGCAGTTGGTCTGGACGCGTTAGCAAGCTAAGCGGCTAAGTTAGCTAGCGGGCTAATCAACACAGGTGGCTAACTTACCGCTGAACACCTGTGTTAGTTGCTGCTGCAGTTGTCCGTCATTATTAGAATGACCCAACCTGTATTTCTCTGCTGTGTATTTTAGCTTTTAAAAAAGGTATTTTACTTTAAGGTTAACTGAAACCCGTTGAGCTGCACTGAAGTTTAACATTCAGCTGGTTTGAATTAAACCGCGCTTAACTTAACATTGCGCAACATTACCTCTCTGAATCTCCATAATTTCATTAAATTCCTTCTTTCTTTCACTGCTCAAGTTCAATCCAGTATATAAAGTGACAATAATAGTGAATAAACTAACAACCAGCTGTTGTATTTATTTATTAATGCATGTATTTGTAGTAAAACATGAGATGAAACATCCTACTTTTGGATCTAGAACTGCACAAGCCGTTCATTTTCAGTCACCTGATGAGTTAAACTCCCCTTTTTATGTGAGGTTGAAGCAGAAAGTCTGAGTTAACAAAGAAAGTTGTTTATAATTTGCGATACCTGTTATCTCTGACTGAAGCTTTAGTTTTTGTTGAGCTGATTTACATGCAGAAACTTTGTTCAGGAAAATTTCTCAGTAGCTCAGAGGACAGGCTGCTTTTTACACAACCTTGTAAGAGAATGTTTGTCAACGCTTTCAGCAGAATTTAAAAACACAACACTTCCTAAACAGATATTTTGAGGCTGTGAGGTTGAACGTTTGAGAGTATATCAGTGTGTGTGTTTGTTTGTGGTCTTTCTGTTTCTAGGTGGAAGCTGAATTAGTGAGGATGACTCCTGCTCCTGTCATCTCTAAGCTCCTCACACATCTTTACCTGCACATGAGGAAAATCACTCCTGTAGAATGCAGGTATGTTTGTCATTATTATAAAAAGATGTTGCCTGGTGACCTGTCAGAAACCCACTATACAGAGTCAGCTAAAATAATGTCTACACACATCAGGAAAAGAAAAACTTGCAGAAATATTTCAATACCAAATTTATTCAGACATCACGAGATTAATAAAAGTTATCTTTGGCCTCTACAATTACAAGAGGTGCTCAAAGTGGTGGCCACTGGCTTCCAGACATTTCTGTTGTGTTGTAGACGTCACTTGTTGATGCTCCATTCATGAGGGTAGCGCCATCTGTTGGGAGAACATCGTACAACAGGACACAGAGTTGTCATGATTTGATCAAACTTAGAAAGAGGTATCTTTATGTATAGAAGTACTTATACAAATGAAATATTTATAAAAGTTTTTCTTTTCCTGATGTGTGTAAATTATTTTGGCTGACTCTGAACTTAATGAGAACAAAACTGTCATTTAATTGTTGCTTTGAAAGCTTCTTTAGTGAAAACCAGCTGGTGTTCTGCTTTGAAACAAACTGCTGTTGAGGTCTGTGTTTTTAGGTTTAACCCCACAGTTTCTGAATGAACTGATAGTTGTTTTTTTTCCTGATCAATGTGGACGTTATAATTGATGGTAACATTTACTGATCATATAAACAGCATGACAATATAACAGTATAACCTTATGACCATCTGACTAATACTGTGTTGGTCCCTTTATGCTGCTAAAACTCCTCTGACCCAGTGGTTCATCAGAACCTCTGGGGATCCTGTGGATTCTGTGGATCCTGTGGGTTGCAGTGTGGGTCCTACCTAGACCAGGCTGATCCTGGACCATCCCACAGATGCTCCATCAGATCTGGATGTGGGGAGTGTGGAACCCAGGTGAACAGCTTAGCTCTGTCGTGTTCCTCGGACCACTCCTGAGCAGTTTTAATTTGTCCTGCTGAGGGTGGCAGCTGGCATCAAGGACTGCTGTTGCCATGGAGACTAGGGGGTTGTTTGTCCTGCAGTGTTTAGGTGGTGGTACATGTCAAACATCCACATGAATGTCAAGGTTTCCCAGCAGAACGTTGCATTAGAACAAGATGATGGATGTTGTTCTCTTCAGCTGTCAGTGGTCAGAATGTTGTGGCTGATCGGTGGATCTGTCTGCCTTTACTCTGACATCCAGAGTCATACAAAAGTGTAGAATGTGTGCAGTGCAGAAGAGATTTACTTTATTGTATGCAGTTTTTTTTTTTTAAGGGAGAGCATTTTTTTTATCCACCTGAAGAAGACCTAATCTTTCCCTTCAAAGGATAGTTAATTGTTACTACAGCTTCCATAGTGGTCCCATCAGAGAAAATCATATCCACATACAGATTTTTATTAATTCCAGGGCTGGTTCAGTAAAGATTATAATAATAACTACATCAGATAATTCTTTGTTGCAGTTGGAATTTTGCAGCCTGAGAGATGGTTGAGAAGGTTTGCAGTTCTTGTTTTAGCAAAATATGTTATAATAGAAGATCTTTATTGTCATTGTACATGAAATTATCTGCAAACCAGCAAAGTGTATCAGTCTGAGGTATCTAAAAATAAGTAAAGAAAAATGCTTCTAAAGCCAATAATAAACAGAATATTTTGAGGGAATAGTCTAAAAAGGAAAGAAAAGCTCCATTCTCACTCCTCTCAGGATAAACTGTCATTACAATTGACTTTAAATTTAGCTTCAACACGAGTTAAAAACATTTACTGTCATTACTGATGTTGTCAAGTTTTAATAAAGTTCATGCTACTTTTATAAAATGATGAAAGTGAATAAATTGTATTTCTGTGATCTGTGTTTGATTTCTGTCTTTTCTCCTGTCATCCAGATGTTCAGAGGGAGATGATGCCACATCTGGTCCAGCTGATGGAAGGTCTTGAAGTTCTCTGACTGGCCTCGACTGAAGATGGTCGTCTCACTGGATTTAAGGTTCAGATGCTCAGTAACAAACTCCACCAATGAGCCAACAGGGAAGCTTTAGGTTTATTAAATGTTGCTATGAAGGTATCGCTGTTTTTCTTTGTGAATGCAATGTGCTCCAACTGAAACTTGAATTAGAACTTAGAAGTAAATCCTTCCATCTAAAAGGATTTAGTTGCATTAATAACCTCATAACATTCTAATTTTTATTCCAGTCTTGGTTGGAAATAGAATCTCTGTATTGATTCAAGTAAAAACTGAACTTCACAGCATGTTGGAGCAAAACAACCAGATGAAAACTGTGATGGTGTTGGATTGTCAGACCGTAATGTTGCAGCTCAAAGCAGCTTTTCTAGCTCAGTTCATTCTGACATTCAGCTATGAATCAACACAGCAGATGGTGATCCATGCTGTGGAAGTCTCACATCTCCTGATTTAATGGAGCTGCTTTGCACTTTTTACACTGTTTATTCACCAACACTTTATTTAATAAAAGTCCCATTTAGTTTTCATGAGGAATGTGATGTTTTAATTTCTCTTTGAATAACTGCAGTCTAATGCAACAGTTGGAGTTGTAACATCTGTCCTGATATTGATCATGAAGTATTGATCAGAATACTTATGGTCAGCAGTCATCCCTGAAGTTTTACATTAAACTCTTTACTTGTGTTGTGAACTTTGGTAAGAAGCAGAAATGTTAGCGTTGCCATGGATACATGAGTGTTAAATTCTGTCCATGTTTCCATTTTGGGAAATTCAGTCCAGCAGATGAGTTTGTTTTTACTGCCAGCTACCATTCAGTCTGAGATATTAAGAATAAATAAATGTGCATAATGTGGAAATGAACAGATTTCATTTTTATTTATTCCTACAACTGCAACAGGTAAAGTTCCAAAATGTGTAGGAATTTAGTCTCACAATCACAGACAACAAATATTATCTGAAAGTCGGGTTATTGTTGTTTATCAGCACAATACAAAAAGATTAATGTTAGACATATTTCAGTTCAGACTCTAGAATATCATGATTTATGTAAATTTACCTCAATAATATGAATGTTCAGGTTAAGATTGTGCAGTGATATTTATTATGTAAGTTTAGCTGATTAAAGTTTATGACTCTGCACTAAAATATTATTTAAATTGACATCATTATTATAATATTTAGGGTCAGACCCTACAGTATTGAGATTAAGAAGTCAAATATTCTATAAAATGTAAATACACTGAACTCATTTGGATATATTTGAGTGAGACTCTACAATATTATAATGACACAAATCTATATAAATCGAAATTTTAATCATTTTTACTCCAAACATTTACTGGACTGATTTGAAAATTTAAATCACTCCTTTCTAATCCTCTGCTGTACGTTCAAACCTGAGGCCTTAAATAGAAACACACAAGTATCTGTTTGAAGGAACTTCTGCAGAGTCCTGGTTCCAGAACATGATGATAGAATTATAGACAAACTTTAACAAAAGCTGCCTGAGAATTTACAGGTTTTTATGTTGGATTTCTTCAGTAATTTAATGAGAGTTATCAGCAATCATCAAGTGTTCATTTGATGAACTTCATTTCCTAAAACATCCAGAATTGGAGCTCATATCTTTGGCAGCTGTAAAGTTTCTGCTCCTTCAAAGTTCACAACACAATGAATTAATTCCTAAAACAGTCTCAATGCTGGAGAACGTTTGTGATGCTGAAGCAGTGATCAGTTTTTCTGTTTCTTCTCTGGAGATGCACAATGAGGGACGTCTGCAGCGACTGAGAAAGAGTCTCACCACATCCTGACATGAGGAAAAAGACTTTACTGAAGACTACAATGAGAAAAACTATCAGACAGCAGACGGCTGCATTCAAGGTGAGCTCTGAACATTTGATCTGGAACAGGAATTCAATAACAGCAGCATGAGCTTCATTTCAGTCTGTAGCTGCTGAATTCATGGATGAATCATCTGGCACTAGAGAGGAAGACCATCAAACATCCACGTCAGCTGATGGAGGTCCAAGAGTCTCACTGAACAACCAACCTACAGAGTGAAGACCTCTAACCTGATTGGACGGCCTCCTATTCAGCCACATGTGTGAACAAATGCCTCTAAGCTGATTTGTTTTCTAAAATAAATCTAGTTTGAGTCCTAATCTATGCCTGTGTGTTTGCTTCTTTACACCGCTGTTAACAGTTTAGGCTGTTAGATTGTTCCAGATAAGACAAGTACAAGATTCTTCAGAGCTGTTCTACCACGAGCCTGACAGGAAGAACTCCAACAGCTACTGAATGTTCCTGTGATTCCCTCAAGGCTACAGGAGGAGCCCTACGAGGACGAGCCGGTCCACCTGATGGTGGCCAGTCGCTGCGGTTCAAAGTCAACACCGACTACGTGGACTTCTACTGGAACACACAGAGGCCTTCAAACCGGACCAACAAGTTCAGCGACTCCCCGACTCGTGGGTCTGAGGACGCCGCTGAGCCTCGGCCCAGCCGGCCTCCTGTCTGTGGGTGTTTGAGTGCTGAGAGGTTTGTGGATGCATGTGAACATGTCTGTGTTGAAACAGCAGCTTTGGACTCAGTAACGCCGGGAAAAACCAAGAGCTCCTTTATTTGTGACTTCCACCAACCTTTTAGGTAAATGTTCCAGGATGTTGGGTAGAATATACCATCAGATAAACCTTTTAGGTCTACATTGGAAGATTTTAGAGTAGAATATTACTCCAAACCATCCTTTAGGTCTACATTTAAGGTGGAATACTCCTTTACACCAAGATTTTTTGGTCTACATTGAAGGATTTTAGGTGGAATATTCCTTTGAACTTTTTAAGTTTATGTTCAAGGATGTTGGGTGGAATATACCATCAGACCAACCTCCAAGGTCTACAGTAGTCAATTTTAGGTGGAATATATCATTAAACTCACCCTTTAGGTCTACATTGGAGGATTTTAGGTGGAATTTTCTTCCAAACCGTCTTTCAGTCTACATGCAAGGATGTTTATTCTTCCAAACCAACTTCTCAGGTCTACATTTCAGGTGGAATATTCCTCCATACTAACTTTTTTGGTCTACATTGAAGGATTTTTTCTAAACCACAGGACAGGAACTCTTACCTTCTGGACAACCAACGTTGGTTCACAAACAAGAATACAGAATGTGTCTGACCAAAAACCTCTAAAGACTCACTACAGCCAAGATAAAGACACAACTCAGCTGCACCAAACCCATTAATCACTGCGCACATCACTAAACCATATTTGAGGTTTTAGGTGGAATATTCCTTTTAACCAGCCCCTCAGGTCTCTTTGAGGATTTTGAATGGAATACTCGGTTAAACCAACATTTTAGGTGCATGTCCAAGGATTTTTGGTGGAATGTTCCTTTAAGGTGGATGTGTGAGGACCTTGTAGGTGGAACACTTCCTGAAACCAACCTTTTAGGTCAACATTCAAAGATTTAAGGTGAAATATTTCTTTAAACCAACCTAAATTTCATGTTTTGATCATTATCAAGTGAGAAACCTCAATCCAGACTCCTCATAATGACGTTTGAGATTTATGCTGCTGTTATTTGTTTAGTCCAGACTAAATGACAGAAATCCACAACTGTAATTTTATTTCAGGACTCAGTTATGAAATGCCAAAACAATGTGACTCTAAAAACTCAACAGCTTTACAAACTCTAAGATTAAACTCTCCACAAGGATCCAAAATAAGATGGACTTCTACATGAGGGCTTTAATTATTCTTCATCTACTTCCTGAAAAGTTTGGTCAATAAAAAAAGACAAAAACTAATATTTTCAGCTGAACTAAAGACAGACTGTGATTTTTCTGCTCACATGTTGTGTTGTTGTAAACTTACTCTTTCAAATAAATAGCTGCCTAACCCCCTGGAAACCAGCGTTTGTCCTGTTTTTGTGTTGCTCCTCGGCGACCCTAGACAGCCGGGTCCTAATGTTTTTTGAGCAACACACCATACTATGACGTTTTTACAATGATGGTTCTACTATGAAACCAGTTTGACATGTTCAGGTGTTCTTTGTGTGAAAACTCAGAGATTTCAGGTATCAGAAGGTGGTTTTCAACTTTCTTTGTTAACTTTCTGCTTCAACTTTAAACTAAATTTCCTTCACTAAGCCAGCCCTCTGGACTTCCAGTAAGCTGTGTTCCTATTGGCTGTCCAGGTGGCTGCTTGGTGTTATCAGGAACACCTGAGCAGCTCAGTGTCTTCCTGCTTTATTTAGCTGCAGACAAACATTTCCTCTGCTTCTCTTCACCACTGAACCGGGTTTGGCTCCATTGCTTTAGTTTGTTATTTAGGCGTTGGCTTGCAGCTTCCAGCAGTAAAATCCTCTTTAATGTGTTTCTTGGTGTGTTTTAGGGCTTTGTACTGGATAGTTGTCTTGGTAAATGTGGTTCTTTAGCCACAGTTAGCACATGGTGCAAATGTGTGCAGTGATTAGTGGATTTGGTGCAGCTGAGTTGTGTCTTTATCTTGGCTGTAGTGAGTCTTTAGAGGTTTTTGGTCAGACACATTTTGTATTCTTGTTTGAGAACCAACGTTGGTTGTCCAGAAGGTAAGAGTTCCTGTCCTGATTCTCTGTTCTCAGAGCTTCTCTGGTAGGCTGCAGGAGACTTTAGCGTTTGGGTTGTGCTAGTTCGATTTTTGTACGGTTTCATTTGGATGACTATCTTGAGGCCCCTCCATGTGGTTTAGTGAGGTTTTCTGTAACAGTTCTACAAAGCAACCTGCAGCAGAAGACACTTTGAGAGTTTTAAGGAAGTTCTGGAGACCAGACTTTAGAGCAGCAGAAACATTTGTCAGCAGTTTGAGCAGGAGAAGGTGATCTTCAGAGTAGAAATGAGACGGAAACCTTCTTGACCCGTGTGGTGAGGTCCTGTACCAAGAGTTTGAGCAGGTTGTGAAGAGTCTGTAGTTCTTTGGTCTGAAAGCACAAGAAGAGTCGACTCATTAAAGGAGAAAACAGGAGATATTGTTGGTTCTTCTGTCGCTCTGCAGTTTCCTTAGACTGAATATCGAGTTAATATTTTAAATGATTTACCATGTGAGCCCAAGAAGACTTCAATAAACTCCCTCCATCCCCTGGACACATATTTTATTGTTAAATCTTTTTTGTTTTTTTAAATGTGTTATCGAGTTTCAATCATAGTTTTAGCATAGTTTTTTCTCTTTGCTTGTTTAGTTTTGTCATCTGTGTGGAAGGTGCTCAACAAATAAAGTTGAATTGATAAACTGAATAATTGATTAACTCATGATTGTGACAACAGAAGTATTTTCATTGTGATTTAAGGGTTTGTTTCATTTCTAAGGTTGGGGTTAAAATCTTGACAGAAAAAAATAATAAAGAAACAAACTACATTAAATAAGCAATTAAATCAAAGGAAAAAAACATTTAATACCAAACTTTTAGCAAGAAAATTAAAGACAATTAAATTATATTAAACAGACAAAATATTTAATTAGATAATTGAACAGAAGCTACAAAGCATGTAATTATGAAATTAAACAAAAATGTTTTAAACAAAAATATTAAACATTAAAGATGAAATATTTTAGATAATTAAACATTTAAAAAATATAATTAAACAGGAAGAATATTAAACATTCTAAAAAAAATACAAAACATTTAATTAAAAAATTAAATGTTTAATTCAAAAATTAAATATTAAAGACAATAAAACTTTAAATAGGAATTAAACAGAAAATGCAATGAAACATTTAAAAAGAAAATTAAACATTAAAAGGTGGTAAAATATTTAAAAAGAAAAACCTTAAAGATTTAATCGAAAAATTAAACATTGGGAAAGAAAAGGAAATTTTTCAAACAAGCCGATAAAACATTTGAAAAAACAAACATTAAAAAGACAAAACATTTCGAAATCAAATCAGACATGAGAAAAGAATAAAAAGTGAGAAAAGCGCAAAACTAAGCATTTAAGAAGAATCAAACTAAAGACAAAACATTTGAAAAGACACCAGTTAAACTTTAGACGATCAAATTAAACAGAAGAGACAATAAAACGATCAAAAAGAGCAAAAACAGATGAAGGTCTTAAAGTGTTTTCTAGTCTGAAATGAAAACATCAAGTTGTTTCTTCAAACATTTCCTCTTTCTATGTTCTTGGTTTGATTGTGGACAGATTTACTAAGAACTCATTTAAGAAAACTGCTTTCCAGATAAAGTCTACTAGTAGTTGAAGGCATTGATCAAACTAATGTTACCTTCTGATCTCCACAAACTTTAGTGTTCAGTGAAGAGAATCAAAGTTTGTTCAGGATTTCTAAAAAACCCACAGGTGAAGGTCTGAGAAGACCTCAGATGGATGGTCTAAATAAAATCAAGACTCATGGTCACAAGTTTTAAGGCTTCTGTTAACCAGAAAGTTCAAACTAACAGAGAAGTACTGAGAAACTTTTAAAACTTCAGTCCTCAGACTGTCTGAAGGTTCAAACTATCAGAGAAGTACTCAGGAACTTAGAGGATATCAGTCCTTGGACTGTCTGAAAGTTAAATCTAACAGAGAACTACTGTGGGACTGAGAAAATTTCAGCCCTCAGACTGTCTGAAGGTTCAAACTAACAGAGAACTACTCAGGAACTTAGAAGATATCAGTCCTTGGACTGTCTGAAAGTTAAATCTAACAGAGAACTACTGTGGGACTTAGAAAATTTCAGCCCTCAGACTGTGTGAAAGCTCAGGTCCTGAGGACTCGGGAGGTGTGGAGGCTTTGGAAAGTCTTGGAACTGAGGGTTCCACCCTCCAGCACAAAGGCTGAAGTCCAACCTCCTGACAAAAACGGTCGAGTCGAGACTCGAATTAAAAAAAAACCTCGAAAATGACAAAACATAGATGATAAATGCGCAAAAACCAGAAGAATTAGTATCTGAGCGAGTAGCTCAGGGGATAAGAAGAAGGACTACCAAGCGGAGGGTCGCAGGTTCAAGACCCACCACCGGCCTTTTTCTTTCTTTGTCTTTGTCAGAATTTTGAGAAAATTTAAGAAGTGTCTGGTCTTGAACCAGCGACCTGCTGCTCCATAGGCAAATCCTTAACTCACTGAGCTACAGATCAGTTAAAAAGAAATAATTTCGTCGTCCCTTTGGCATCGTAGTTCCTGAAGTGACCACATGGGCAGAGCCAAGGCGGAGTCTGGGTGGAGTCAGGGCGGAGAGTAGGCGGGGAGGTGGGTGGCGGCCTCCCCCCTCTACTCCCCCACCTCCCCCCACCGCCCACCACACCTTCCCCCGCCCGACGAGTTCTTCGAGTCTCCACGAGTTCTTCGAGTCTCCACGGGTTTTCCCGAGTTTCTTGAGTTTCCACGAGGTCGGAGGCAGAACAAGTTGTCATGAAGAGGTGTTGAAGTCGGCCAGGATGGACTGACTTTTTATAGCGACTAGAAGGAAGACGACTAGAAGAGCAGGTCTTTAACCACCATCCATAAAATCCATGGAGTCGCTCCAGAGACATGAAGGGAAGTCAACTTTTATCAACCTCCATCCAGATGTTCAACTTGATATCTTTGCTTTGACATTTTTAACACCACAAACCTTTAGTATCACACTTTATTATCATTTATTAGGACTTTAATGGAATCCATCAGCAGATTTAGTTTTTCTTGACAAACTTTATTCTTGTCGTCGTGGGACTGCAGTATTGAACTGTTCCTTCTATTTGACCTCATGTTTATTAGTTTTAGTGGAGAAAGTTATTTTAGTTGTCCATTAGTCTCTTAAAAACCAAATAATAAATTGGATTAGTCAAGAGGTTTAAATTTCTTACTTTGTCATATTTTAAATATAACAAAAAATTTAAAAATAAAGCCTCTTGAGACAATTTGACCTGTAAGTGGCGTTATACAAATAAAATTGAATTAAAATTGCATGTAACTTGTAATGTTGGAGTAATTCAGCCATATATGTTAGAAAACACATTTTCTTTGACCATTAATCTGTTGATTGTTTTCTCCAGTAATTCATTTTTTGTTTTGCTTTATAAAATGTCAAACTCAAATATATTCAGTTTACTGTCATGAAAACCAAAAAGATTTACATTCATGATGCAGGAATCAGGCGATTTTTCCCTTTTTATCTTAGTTTAGTCAGAAAGATAGTTGATAATGTGTGAATTGTTACAGCTTGTGAGCCGAAAAAGATTTTAATCTTTGAGGCCGAGTGTCAAAAAACATTTAGAAACCAACATCAACAAAACACTCAAAGATTTGAACATCATTGAAGGGAAATCCAACTGTTGCATGACAATGTCTCATTAAAGGACATTTATTTCCAACATAAATGTGTGATATTCATCCTCTGGAGCTTTCTCTTCACATCGTCTTCCACCTGGACTGGTTTGGTCGGGAGAATGTGCAACAAACATTTGAAAAACTGCACTTTAACATCAATGAATGACACAGAAGTAATCTCTACATAAATGAGACTGAGTCTGGATGTGCTGCTCTGTCTTTAACTCCTAAGTTTAGGGAAAGTTCAAACAAAAGAGGACAGTTCAGATAAGACTTGAGAATGAGCTTATTTTGAACAAACATCTCAGACTTTCTGAGCTTCAGCACCTCTAGCAAGATATTTTAACAACAAGCAACTCAAGAGATCCAGAAGTTGCAGAGAGTTAGCTTTAGCTGAGCCAAAGAACATGTGGGACGCTAACCTAGCAAACATTTCAGACTTTTCTCTGTGAATTCTGAGAAATAATTTCCTATTTAATGACAGAGCTACACATCTTAACTCAGTCTCATTAAAACAGACTCTAATTCAGTGTCATCCATCCATATTAAAGAGCAGTTACCCAAAACGTTTGTTGCATGAGCTCCAACAAAACCTGTCCAGGTAGAAGGCCACTTTGACAAACAGGAAGTGGATGATTCCAAGCAGATTTATAGAAGGGGGAACCGGACTGTACTAAGTGTGGTTAAGTATAGAGGGGTGTTTTGTGGGTTTTTAGGGCTGATAATGATTATTAGTGAGACATCTGGAGTAGATATTCATTTGCAGTAAATGAAAGTATTTATAATCTTGGAGTTAAACTTACAAGAACACAAACTCTAACAGAAAACTTTGTTGATACGTTTTTGTTTTGTTTACAGATGTTAAGTTAAAGGAGTTTTATTCGTGACGTATAACCAATCAAATCACTCCAGAAGACAGAGCGACCACAGGTAGATAAAGGTTCAGAGCCAAAGTAGCGCCATTTTTAAATGTATTTATTACCATAAATTAGTAAAAAATAAAATACTGATAATCAGTAAATCAGTCAGCCCACAATTACTACAATTCTACAATGTATGTCTCTTTCCTTTGACTTATTATTTGTACAATATAGGATGTATATGATGGCGTATTTTCATACCAAAGGCTATACGAGGATGTTTTCTAAGAGACATACGATGCTACTGTTTATTCTGGCCCTGGGCCGCTGCACTCCTCCTCTGTTGTTTTCTGGATTATACTCAGCTGCATGCCTTCGTCCACCCGGCCTCCGTTGACTCGTCCCGCCTGCCGTCTCTGGAGCTGAAGCTGGATTGGAACAGACCAAAGTACAGTCCAATCACGATGCCAGCTGCCTCTCAAAAGGCTCCTTCATCTCTTCTGAGGGGAAGCTGAACTGGCCCGGCAGAACTTTGGAGATGTGTTCCAGTGGTTGGTGGATGTGTAGGGAGGGACCTTTGAATTGTTCAGAAAGGAAAACAGGAAACCCATTGGTAGTTTTAGTTTAGGGTGCTACTGTGGTGTGTTTTTGGGTTTTAAGAGGTGAACAGGAAGAGTTTTTTTTTGTATTGATTATCTTTTACTTTGTTCCTGGTTGGAATGCCCATCAATGTCAACGTGAAGTTCACTTTTAGTTCTCTTTATTTATTTTTATTTTACTAACACCCATTTGCTTTTAACCCCCTCACATGTTGTGTTGTTGTAAACTTCCTCATTCAAATAAATACTCGTCTAACCCTCTGGAAACCACCATTTGGACTGTTTTGGTGTTGCTTCTCACCTACTTCAGACAGCCAGGACAAAACAACGTTTTGCGGACAAATGCTATACTATGATGTTTTTAGAGCGACATGTTTTCAACATGTTGTAAAAACGTGCCATATGATGAAATAATGTAAAGGAGACCGTGAAAAACACTCCAGGAAGGTTTTCTTTGAAAAAAAATGATCATGAATTTTGGCGCAAAAAAACGCCTTACTATACTATGTCCAAACATGTCATTTTTCAACATTTTGTGAAAACATGCCATATGATGAAATAATGTAAAGGAGGCCGTGAAAAACACTCCACAAAGGTTTTCTTTGAAAAAAAAATCATCATGAATTTTGGCGTAAAAAAACGCCTTACTATACTATGTCGAAAAAAAATGCGATTTTTCAAACATGTCGTAAAAACGTGCCATATGATGAAATAATGTAAAGGAGGGCGTGAAAAACACTCCAGAAAGGTTTTCTTTGAAAAAAAAATCATCATGAATTTTGGCGCAAAAAAAACGCCTTACTATACTATATTCAAAAATGTCATTTTCCAAAATGTCATAAAATCGTGCCATATGATGAAATAATGTAAAGGAGGCCGTGAAAAACATTCCAGAAAGGTTTTCCTTGAAAAAAAAATCATCATGAATTTTGTCGCAAAAAAACGCCTTACTATACTATGTCGAAAAAAAATGCGATTTTTCAAAAATGTCGTAAAAATATGCCATATGATGAAATAATGTGAAGGAGGCCGTGAAAAACACTCCAGAAAGGTTTTCTTTGAAAAAAAAATCATCATGAATTTTGGCGCAAAAAAATGCCTTACTATAGTATGTCGAAAAAAAAATGCGATTTTTCAAACATGTCGTGAAAAAGTGCCATATGATGAAATAACGTAAAGGAGGCCGTGAAAAACACTCCAGAAAGGTTTTCTTTGAAAAAAAAAATCATCATGAATTTTGGCGCAAAAAAACGCCTTAGTATGTCGAAAAAAAAATGCGATTTTTCAAACATGTTGTTAAAACGTGCCATATGATAAAATAATGTAAAGGAGGCCGTGAAAAACACTTCAGAAAAGTTTTCTTTGAAAAAAAAAATCATCATGAATTTTGTCGCAAAAAAACGCCGTACTATACTATGTCGAAAAAAATGCGATTTTTCAAACATGTCGTAAAAACATGCCATATGATGAAAAACGTAAAGGAGGCCGTGAAAAAAACCTCCAGAAAGGTTTTCTTTGAAAAAAAAATCATCATGAATTTCGGCGCAAAAAAATGCCTTACTATAGTATGTCGGAAAAAAAATGCGATTTTTCAAACATGTCGTAAAAACGTGCCATACGATGAAATACTGTAAAGGAGGCCGTGAAAAACACTTCAGAAAGGATTCCTTTGAAAAAAAAATCATCATGAATTTTGGCGTAAAAAAAACGCCTTACTATACTATGACGAAAAAAAATGCGATTTTTCAAACATGTCGTAAAAACATGCCATATGATGAAATAATGTGAGGCAGGCAGTGAAAAACACTCCAGAAAGGTTTTCTTTGAAAAAAAAATCATCATGAATTTTGGCGCAAAAAAACACCTTACTATAGTATGTCGAAAAAAAATGCGATTTTTCAAACATGTTGTTAAAACGTGCCATATGATAAAATAATGTAAAGGAGGCCGTGAAAAACACTTCAGAAAGGTTTTCTTTGAAAAAAAAATCATCATGAATTTTGACGCAAAAAAACGCCTTATTATACTATGTCGAAAAAAAATGCGATTTTTCAAACATGTCGTAAAAACATGCCATATGATGAAAAACGTAAAGGAGGCCGTGAAAAAAACCTCCAGAAAGGTTTTCTTTGAAAAAAAAATCATCATGAATTTCGGCGCAAAAAAATGCCTTACTATAGTATGTCGAAAAAAAATGCGATTTTTCAAACATGTCGTAAAAACGTGCCATATGATGAAATAACGTAAAGGAGGCTGTGAAAAACACTCCAGAAAGGTTTTCTTTGAAAAAAAAAATCATCATGAATTTTGGCGCAAAAAAACGCCTTACTATACTATGTCGAAAAAAAAATGCGATTTTTCAAACATGTTGTAAAAACGTGCCATATGATAAAATAATGTAAAGGAGGCCGTGAAAAACACTTCAGAAAGGTTTTCTTTGAAAAAAAAATCATCATGAATTTTGGCGCAAAAAAACGCCTTACTATACTATGTCGAAAAAAAATGCGATTTTTCAAACATGTCGTAAAATCATGCCATATGATGAAATAATGTGAAGGAGGCCGTGAAAAACACTCCAGCAAGCTTTTCTTTGAAAAAAAAAATCATCATGAATTTTGGCGCAAAAAAAACGCCTTACTATACTATGATGAAAAAAAATGCGATTTTTCAAACATGTCGTTAAAACATGCCATATGATGAAATAATGTGAAGCAGGCAGTGAAAAACACTCCAGAAAGGTTTTCTTTGGAAAAAAAAATCATCATGAATTTTGGCGCAAAAAAACGCCTTACTATAGTATGTCGAAAAAAAAATGCGATTTTTCAAACATGTCGTAAAAACATGCCATATGATGAATAACGTAAAGGAGGCCGTGAAAAAAACCTCCAGAAAGGTTTTCTTTGAAAAAAAAATCATCATGAATTTTGGGGCAAAAAAAGGCCTTACTATACTATGTCGAAAAAAAATGCGATTTTTCAAACTTGTTGTAAAAACATGCCATATGATGAAATAATGTGAAGGAGGCCGTGAAAAACACTCCAGCAAGCTTTTCTTTGAAAAAAAAAATCATCATGAATTTTGGCGCAAAAAAAACGCCACAGTAGACTATGTCGAAAAAAAATGCGATTTTTCAAACATGTCATAAAAACGTGCCATACGATGAAATACTGTAAAGGAGGCCATGAAAAACACTCCAGAAAGGTTTTCTTTGAAAAAAAAATCATCATGAATTTTGGCGTAAAAAAACGCCTTACTATAGTATGACGAAAAAAAATGCGATTTTTCAAACATGTCGTAAAAACATGCCATATGATGAAATAATGTGAAGCAGGCAGTGAAAAACACTCCAGAAGGGTTTTCTTTGGAAAAAAAAATCATCATGAATTTTGGCGCAAAAAAACGCCTTACTATACTATGTCGAAAAAAAATGCGATTTTTCAAACATGTCGTAAAAACGTGCCATATGATGAATAACGTAAAGGAGGCCGTGAAAAAAACCTCCAGAAAGGTTTTCTTTGAAAAAAAAATCATCATGAATTTTGGCGCAAAAAAATGCCTTACTATACTATGTCCAAAAATGTCATTTTCCAAAATGTCATAAAATCGTGCCATATGATGAAATAATGCAAAGGAGACCGTGAAAAACACTCCACAAAGGTTTTCTTTGAAAAAAAAAAATCATGAATTTTGGCGCAAAAAAACGCCTTACTATACTGTCGAAAAAAAATGCGATTTTTCAAACATGTCGTAAAAACATGCCATATGATGAAATAATGTGAAGGAGGCCGTGAAAAACACTCCAGAAAGGTTTTCTTTGAAAAAAAAATCAGCATGAATTTTGGCGCAAAAAAATGCCTTACTATACTATGTCGAAAAAAAAAGCAATTTTTCAAACATGTCGTAAAAACGTGCCATATGATGAAATAATGTAAAGGAGGCCGTGAAAAACACTCCAGAAAGGTTTTCTTTGAAAAAAAAAATCATCATGAATTTTGGCGCAAAAAAAACGCCTTACTATACTATGTCGAAAAATGTCATTTTTCAACATGTTGTGAAAACATGCCATATGCTGAAATAATGTGAAGGAGGCCGTGAAAAACACTCCAGAAAGGTTTTCTTTGAAAAAAAAATCATCATGAATTTTGGCGCAAAAAAAACGCCTTACTATACTATGTCGACAAAAAAATGCGATTTTTCAAACATGTCGTAAAAACGTGCCATATGATGAATAACGTAAAGGAGGCCGTGAAAAAAACCTCCAGAAAGGTTTTCTTTGAAAAAAAAATCATCATGAATTTTGGGGCAAAAAAACGCCTTACTATACTATGTCGAAAAAAAATGCGATTTTTCAAACATGTTGTACAAACATGCCATATGATGAAATAATGTGAAGGAGGCCGTGAAAAACACTCCAGCAAGCTTTTCTTTGAAAAAAAAAATCATCATGAATTTTGGCGCAAAAAAAACGCCACAGTAGACTATGTCGAAAAAAAAATGCGATTTTTCAAACATGTCATAAAAACGTGCCATACGATGAAATACTGTAAAGGAGGCCATGAAAAACACTCCAGAAAGGTTTTCTTTGAAAAAAAAATCATCATGAATTTTGGCGTAAAAAAACGCCTGACTATAGTATGACGAAAAAAAATGCGATTTTTCAAACATGTCGTAAAAACATGCTATATGATGAAATAATGTGAAGCAGGCAGTGAAAA